>NW_028257733.1:0-53871 GCF_054643075.1 Acanthaster planci | reverse complement strand
CGACGCTACCAGGCTGCCAAGCTGGGCGGAGGCGGGGATGGGCGTAGGAGCAGAGTCTTCCCAGCCCCACCCCCCTGAGACACCTACTAGCCCGCCTGCGTTTTACCGCCACAGCTACCCCTTCGAACAGATCCCACTGGCCCATTGCCAGGAGACGCCGGGCTCCCCGAAAGGGGTCCTGCCAGAGTCCATCTGCCGCGATGATCTGTACGTGCGTGCCCCTAAGCTGCGCATGCTGCGCCGGGCCGCTCAGCCTGCAAGAGTCAGACCTGTCACCGCCGGGACCCCACATGCTATCCTTGCAGCGTTTGAGTCGGTGGATAACTGGATGAGATGTCTGACACAGCCAGCTGCTACTCAAATGACTTGTTGGATGACAGTGTCTCAGATGGAGAGAGTGCACTGTCAACGCCAGGACACTCTCGTCAGGCCAGCTTCAGTGGGAAGGACATGTTGGAGGCGTCAGTCATAGCCCAATCGTCGCAAGAAAAAGGTATGAATTGAAACAGCTATCACAATCATCCCCTTCAGGGGAGTGCCAGTAACGAAGGAGGGTGTCAGAAGGGTCACAAAATCAAGGCAATCAACAAAGGAACAGGACGATCCTGAATCATGTAACCATGCCAAAGAAGCACCAGAAAGGTCAGGAGTCACCCAGACAAGGCAGGAGTGTAGTTCAGAGGTCAGCTGCCAGACAGCAGATGGAGAGATTGACGAAGAAAACGGGTCATTGGTCTGAAGAAATTTTCTTGCTCTGTGAACATCCAAAATGGCGAAGTTGTGTATTTCTTTAGTTCTTTCATTTGAAACTTTACTAACTGAGGACATGATGTAGCGTGTGAAATGGACTGAATTGTCTTTGAATAAGCTTCTTTAAGAACAGGTGGGGTTTAGAATTTATTTTTTCAATGCAGTGAAAGAAATGTCACACTCGTGCTTGCATATCACAAAGTTTACTTACACTGGACAGATACTCCTAGTTTGTAAGATGCGCAGTTTCAAACTGTTGGGATACCGCAAACGTTCAAGGAGGCGAGATTGGTGAGGTCGAGTTTGTTCAAGATGGCATAAACTGTCACTGGCGCCCTGTATTGGGTGAGTGTGTGTGTTGAGGTCCGTTGCCCAGCAGATTTGTATGTTGGAATGTCTTCATTGTGAAATCTTTTTGTGAATTAGGTCGCTCATTACTCTTCTTTATAACTGACCTCTTTTTCAGTTTAAAAGAGGAAGCATTCTTGGAAAGTCATACTTACATGAGTTGGGTATGCACCTTTCCCTCATTTGCTTTTATTTTTTTTAGGGGTGGCTCAAAGGCTTCACATATTTTTGGCATAGTTCTGACATGGGCAAAGAAGTTTGAGTATATGTGTACATGTTTGTTACATTCCCTGCAGTTGAGAAATTGTCACAAAAAATTGTACCTCTTAGAACTGCCCGATTGTACATACTCATAATCTTACCCTTCACAGTTGACCTCAGTTGTTTTGATACTAATTTATACTTCTGATTCCAAATATATTCACAGTGTTAATTTATACGCATGTTGCGATTTGGTCCTAACATTGTATTAGTTTATTTTTCATAATTTGATGCAAGATTTATAAGTAACCTTGGCAGTGGCCAGAACCGGGTGTTGTGAGCAGATTTCTGAATAGTCCAATCGTTGCCTTGAACTGCATGTATTTTCATTTAATAGTTGTAGTTTTGGGGAGGAGAGTACAGTGTCTTGGGTTCGGATCTCAATCCTTTCAGTTTATAGTTTGACCAATAAATGTATTTATCTTTGATTTCTTATGTGTGCTATAACTCTAGGTAAATTAAGTACATGGGGGTCTTTACATGTTAGATCAATGTACATGTTGTACCTGCAGAAGTGATTTTTTAGGACACAAACATGAGATGAATATTCATGGGAAGTGTTGCTTAGATTGTGGGGAGGAGTTCTACAATTTGTTGGACGACTTAGGCATTACCTACGTGTACGTGTATTGTAAATTGCTGATATCTTTGCTGTGTTTTGCAGGTTTTTCCTTGAAAATCTCAGCCAACTGTCATGATGTTATTTTCATTGTTGTCAGCATCTATGTGTAGGCCTGTGTTGGTGTTCATTTCACATTTTGCCTGCAGTGTGTTGGGGTTTTTGGTATTTTTTGGGGGGGGTGTGTGTCTTCAACCACTTGATGCTGGATGATATGTAAACACACACAACTTTCCTTATTTGCTCCATGCAGGACGTGTACATTCGATTAAGAATTCTTTTTACATTTCCCTGGTTGACGTATTAACGTGTCATGCTTGGGTGGGTCAAAGCACATTTGCAAGGTCGAAGAATTCACAGGTTAAAAAACCCGTCCCCAGGAGCTTTTTGGGGTTAGAAAATCTGACGTTAAGTGGTTAAAGGGAGTCATAATCTTCACAAAATGGCTCCTAAAGAATTGACTCATAAAATGTAACGTGATGAACCAAGCCATTGATTAATCAAATAATGGTTGCATCCCCAGAAGGAATAAAGAGGTTCTGTCTTTTGCACACTGTTGCACCAGCATCTTGTCCATATCCAGAAAATATATTGATAACTAAATGTACATGTAATTGTGCGTCCAGTCCATGTACATACATTGTACACCTACATTTTACATTGTAACAGACGGTGCCTGTGTGTACCAACAGGGTATGTATAATGTGTACGTATAGTGTACATTCAGTAAAGAGGGAAAAAATTAATGTATTAAAATTAAAACTATTTTTGAAATCCTGTAGTAATAAATTGTATTGGTTTCTTGTACAGTTCTGTGAATTTATAACTCTATACAGTACGGATAGTAAAGTACATTTTCATTACATGTGAAATTTGTTAGTTACTAATTTTTGATTTTTGTGTACATGAGACATACTGTAATCAGATATGAATGAAATGATCTGGTAAATTTGACCTCGGACAACTGAATAAGTTACTATATAGTTGTTTATGTGTGTATAAAACTTGTAAATGCCATGCATGTATGTCTAAGTTAATCTTGAACAACTCTAAGGGCTGGAGTTATTTCATTTCAGGTTAAATATCTTCAAGCAATGTCAAAAGCATTCTTTAAACACAAGTCAGAGGCTCCTCCAAAGCTGTCTTGCATTCTGGAAGATGCCCTGATCAGACGCAATCTTTATAAGATCATACAAAATACACAGAGGGAAATGAAAGAAGACAGAAGGTTGTGAGTCTCGTCATGGAGCTATAGCTCCATGGTCTCATCAAAGTAAAAACAAGGGACACCGGTAGATTGGATCAGAGTTGGTTGGTCCATGCTCTTAGCAAAATTGCCTTGCAAATGAGTTTTAAATGACAACTTATATTTAGTAACAGAATGACCTTGATGTTCAACGAGATACATGTGGTACATGTACACTGTAATTGTGTGGAAAAAAAAAGAAAAAACACCTGTGATTTTAGAAGATAGTACAGGGTAATTTACTGATTGGGGATGAGAAATCCGTTCTTTGTGGTAAGAGGTAATGAGGCATAGTAAGAGGAGGAGTTTTTGTCCAAAGATTAATAGTCTTTGATTAAGCTAAGCCCATTATTCAACCCTTACTACCTGTTACATCATTAATCCCTCAAGGTAGATTTTTAAAAATTCAAGGTAGCAAATCAGCTGAGATGTCAATATATTGACTAGATTAGTTGATATTCCATGTGCATGTAGATTAGTTGACATATTACATGTACTTGTGCATGGTAATGTAGATTAATTGATACCACATGTACGGATGTTTAATAGTTGACGTACATGTATCACATGTACATGTGGATGTGGACGTGGACTACATGTAGTCGACATATCATGTCTGTTGGCACACATGTACATGTATATTAGTTGACATATATATGTAATGTACATGTAGATTAGTTGACATTACATGCCTGTCTGCATGTGGATAAGTTGCAATATCATGTCTGCCTCCAAGTACATGTACCGGTAGATCATTTGACATGTTACATGTACTAAACAAGTTCATACATGTACATCACGGTACATGTCTCTTGATCTTTCTTGGATTGTCTTTATATGTATGTATAAATAGACCCAAATGTGAAATATTGGTCGACAGTATTATTGGCAAATATTTGTGTACTGTATATGGTAATGAAAAGTTTGCAAATAATTTATCAATTTATGTTTGATTTTGCTGAACAGCTTGGTAAACAATTTGGACTCGGCTTCAACTGAAATACAGAGGTTGGTCTTTGCGAAAGCAGCTCAATTAACACACTGCCAATAGCACTGAGTTGTGCTTATTAAGCTGTGGCAATTGTTTAAATGGACAGAGATGAGCTGCAGCTGGTTAGAAAATTTTTTTTTTTTTTTTGTGAACTGAGGCAAATTTTCAGAAAAACTACCATTTGTTTTGACATGAAACGTGCTGGTGTGTGGCCGCACCCAACAAAGCGAATCCCCACTTGCCAAGGCAACATTCCAAAAGATATAAAAAAATCTTTCACAGTGTATGGTAAATTAAGAGGAACCTTTGACATTTTTCAGACATTTCACCATGATGCCGATTGGGTGACATATTAGAAAGAAGACCATTTGCTCTTTCAAATGTAAACAAAACGTAGACTCAAGTCATGGGATCCAGTAACATGTATCCGAACCTGCCGTTTATTTTTCATGGCTTTATTTTGCTGGTATGATTATTTTATTGGCCTTAATTTGTTCAAACATGAAGTGATTAACCAGAATTATGGGTCTAAAGAAGTTGGATGTCTTTCTTTAATGATTCGAAAGGAAAATGACTGGGCTAAGGAGACTCTGAAGATGGCCCTTGATTCCTATCAAATTAGGTTTAAAGGTGTTGGTAACGGCAAGTTGGTAGTGACTGTAATATACCCACATTGGCCTACATGGACCATTCGTCATGCACCAATTGAGAAAGGCCATTTTGGTCATTACCATGTCAAAACTTGTCACTGTTTATTGTGACAGGTCATTTTCAAAAGTTTAGTGGCTTAGGGAGAATTTTTTCTTGTGTTGTACATTTCGAGGGGCAAGGGCTTGTTGAATATTAAAATACACGAGAAAACTTATGAATGTTTTGGCTTGAATTAACAAAGTTTGTTGGCGAGTTTTAAAAAATGGGATATTTTGAACCAGCTTTGAAAGAACTAGGGTATGTGTTTCAGTGGCCAAAGAGTTAATGTGTTGTGTTTTGTGTTGGTGATACACTTTCCTTTTTTTTGGAAAATATTTTGTTCAGCTATGATGTCTTATTTTGCTAGACGGACTGCGAACTTCAGAATAATGTTTTTGAGATAAAACTCTGTTGAAATGTAATTCAATACCATCAAATAAGTAAATGATCCATTTCCTTGTTTGTATTCAACTTTTTTCACCTTGTGTTGTTCAAATAAATATAGTTTAATAACAACTGAAAAGTTTACAGTGCCATCTCACTTACTTTATAGACTTACAAATTTATAAAGGAAATATCAAAGAGCCAGTTTGATGGTTCAAAAAAGAAAGGTCATGTTTTGGGAACAAACCATGTGTATGAGCCCAGGTAGGGCCACACTGATTGGGCAGATCCCACACATGCATGCAAGTGACCTTGGATGTAATTCAATTTGGGCATGCACTGTTGCAATGCTGAAATGGCTCATTCAGGAATTAACTTAAATTAATGCCATTACCCATTAGCGAATCCATATGTCTGAATGTAGCTGCGAACGGCACCCAAGGACTGGGCTGGTCTCCTTAAGTATCTCAAACTGATGGATCCTCCCACTTATTGGGACACACCTTCTGGTTGGGGTTCTTAACTACAACCTACATGTACACTGTTGGTGTGGATACACCTGTTTCCTGAGATGTTGACCGCACCCTATTTGTTCGCCTGTAGACTATGCACTCTACTTGATAGGAATGCGGACCACACCCTGCATGTCAGTCATGAGCGCACCCACTTGCTTGAATGTGACCCATACATGTATATGTATCTATTTCTGTGGCTACGGCTGTAATGTACGTGGACTCCATGCTCTTGGTATGGTAACAGACCACACCTCAAAAAAGAGGCTATGCCAAGGTGAAGTAGAGATCATACGCAATCATACTGATGCTATTCAATCACATACTTTGAGCAGGCTAGTTTCTTGCTGTATCAATGGTATTGATGGCAGGTAGCTTTCGCTCATGGAAAGGGAGTACATGTATGACATCACATCTAGAGTACACTTCTAAATCATGTAGCATGTACATATCTGATTACACGGTCAGCATGATCAATGTGTGGAAAAGTGAAGACATGCAAAAGAATGCCAAGAAAACTTTTAATAAATTTTGATGCATGCAGGGAACCTGCAAAGACAGGCAGGTTATACATGCAGTGTTCATGGATACTGATGACAGTCATACTGAAAAAATCAATGAAATGAGTTTGAATATTTCAGCCAGTTTCAGAAATGTTTGGGAACAGACCAAAAGATTCTCCCACAATAATCGGAGTCTTTTGGTTTGGGAACCAGCTTTAGCCATTGAGGTGTTCTATTTTTGACATACTGGTGGGTTCGATTTGAATGATTCAATCATCGTAGAAGTGGCATAAGAAAAATCTTTGTTTAAAGATATCCATTAAACAGTAAAGAACATTGACAAAATTTATGATACATAACAGTGTTACAAAAATATACATCCGGTTAGTTCAAACAGAACTGTAACAATCCAGTTTGTCAAGATTTGCACAATGAATATAAAAGTAATAGCATCACTAACAGTTGCATTATTTGCTAGAATTTGAAGCTCATGCAAAACAACGGCAAACAAACATATAATTCTTTTAAATACTATTCCCAGATTTCTTAATGAGTCTTTCTTGTTTATATCTGAAGATAAAAGAACATCTGAAATCATAGTCCTATGCACACCATTCAGGATACTGTTTGAAAACAAAATAAACTTTACAAAAGTAATTAACACACAGACAAGCGGTAATAGAATTCTGCATGGTGAAAAATATTTACCACAATGGTTTCCTGCGGGATAATTCACTCGGAGAGTAGGACAAACTGGTGATAAACCACTGGGCTTAAAAACCTAAGTGACTTTTCAAAGATACCCTACTAAGATCATGCGTTCTGGCCAATCATTGACATCACAGACATCACATCATGCCTTAGTTGGATCATTGTATGACGTGCTGTTATTATTGTGGAAAGCCGTCGACAGAATGATTTGCATACTGAACAAGTTTACACCTTGCGTGCGTGTGAATGCATAATATTGCGTAGGATGCGGCGTGTTTCTATCACTGCTCATCTGTGCACATGGACATGAGCAGTATCTCGTTAGTTCCTAAGTCTCAAAACTCCCGCCTCTGCCCTCCCCTTCTGCAAATCTTGTCGCTCCTGGCACTGACTCAGTGCTCAGAACCTCAGAACCTAAAACATAACAAAACAAAAATAAAACAAAGCTAGTGATGCTTGACAAGAAAGAGAGTTGTTCACTGGGATACATTCAGGATAAAAAACTATATACAGATAAGTAAACAATGGTGCATCCCGTGGAAGAGGAGAAGGGAAGTTACCCCCCCTGGAAAAATGTTGCCATGTTTTTATATAGGAATGACTTCAGAAATGGTGCTATACCACATTTCTTCACGATAGAGAACAATTTTACGAATGAAAAAATTTTGACAGTTGTTTTCCGGAAAAAAAATATCCCAACACTGCTTCCCCTGACACAAAATTTGGATTCATCAATGCATACGACTACAAGCAGGGAGTCAGACAAAGGAGAACTTAAACCTTGCACGAAACTTTGCGCAGCGTTTCTCAACTTGTAGGAGCACATGTGAGAAATAATAATAAACAAGGTAATTTCCTGATCAAAGAAAAAGTTGCATGACTATTAAAAATGTACACCTGCGACGTGGTGTCTCAACCATGGGCTTAACAGTCAGAAGAAAACGTGGCGGTGGTGTCTACTGATCTTTGTTCTCTACTAACCTGATGTCACTCAGACACAAAATACTGTGTGAATAGCGGAACAACATACATGTAATATACCAGGAGCTAGTCACAAGAAGTGTGCACCGCATAGTATTGTGGCATTTCGCTGCAGCTTGAAATGTGGATACAGTCCAACTCTCCCTTCACTGGGCTAGGCTTAAATGCTCTGTGAACCCGACATCACACTGAACCAGTTTTGAAGACGTCCAGCACAGAAAAGCGCTGGGCACATCATTTGCTTAGCAAATATAGGTTATCAGCCAAAATGGCATGCATTGTGTATATCTTGTGACTGGTTTTTGCTTTTTATCAAACTAGAGTATTTAGCAGCCCTGTGAAACTGGACACCAGACCCAGTGGGACAGGCTTACCGGTGTTGAACTCAAACTTGAGGGCATCGTTGAAGCTCTTACTGTCATACATACTGTGGTAGGCAGACAGTCTGTCGGCCTGCACGCAGCCCTGGGGGAAACTGGCGATCTGCTCGGCCAGTGTGATTGCATGCTCCAGGGCTATGTGACAAGAAAAGGAAAGAGAAAACAAAAAGTACAAGACAAAACTTGCGGCCGAGTGATGGCTTTATTTGGAGATGGGAAGAACCACTCACTAATAGACTTTTTCCCTGCCTGAGTAATTTGGCCGACAAAATGTCTCCACAGACCCACAGTTTGCGGAATCACTTTTCTTTTTGTAAAGCATTTCCTCTGCAACTGAAAGAAACTAGCTTTGTGAGGGTGTTCATCTGATAAACAATGTTTCTTTCTGTAGTTCAACGTTCATCACAAAACCATGGTACCTTAAAGAAGGGCTGTGTATGAAAGTTATGCCTATGGCTAGACACAACATGAGTGCCTATGGATAGCACTGGCTACAACTTCTCATTAATACCTCTGTAACTTCTGGCCACAGCCTTGTAATTTGGGTATAGCCACATCGTTCCTTAAAGACTGGAAGTCTAGTGCCAATAGTCGGTGCCTCCTCTCATACTCACCCTGTCCATCGGGCACCACTCTATTGACCAGCCCAAAGCTGAGGGCTTCCTCTGCACGGACCGGCCGTCCTGTCAGGATCATGTCTAATGCTCTGGACAGGCCAATCAGCCTGGGGAGACGAACTGTGCCACCATCGATCAGGGGAACACCTGGCAAAGGGGAATATTGACAATGGGAAATCAATTAATACATTTACGGTGATTTCCCCAAATTGAATACCCTATCAGATCATGCCTATAGGCTGCAGCTATGCTGGCCAATTCTAGTCAGAATTCTAAATCAGGCTGACTGATGCTTGGAGTGAAAGTGAAGCTCGCTGGGGAGCACACATTTTGCTGCTTACACAGCGAGTTCAAAATTTAGACTGAAATATAGTGTTTTCTCACTTTCCCCTTGTTGATTGAAAACCCGTTTTTTTTTTCAGTCAAACACGTCACTTGGTTGCAATTTATATTTATTTAATCTGGAAGGAGCTGCTGTGTAAGTAACAAAAATGTAACAAGGTGTAACAAGGAGTATAATTGTGTGTAGAAATTCTTATTTGTGTTCATATTGCCCCATAATGTGTTGCATGTACCAGCTAAGCCAACCAGCCTTACGTCCAGGCTGATATTAAAAGCATTAGAGCTGCAACCCCGTCCTGCATGATGAGGGTTGAAACAGAGCTGTCTCCTCAACTCTTTGCAGGGTTAGAGTTCACTGCAATCACAGAAAAATGAACTGGCAAACTGTGGACTAATTAAAACTACAATTCAAGGCATTTACCAAATCGTCGGCAGAACACGCCGAATGTGGAGCTCTTTTCAGCGACTCTCATGTCGCACATAAGGGCCAGCTCTAGGCCGCCTGCCACCGCATAGCCGCTGACGGCCGCTATCACAGGCTTGGTAATCTGCATCTTGCTAGGACCCTGTTAGCAAACAAATCCAGATTCAATCGACCAATCACAGCAGTGATGGATGTTGGATGTGAGTGCAGAAAAGTATGACATGCGTGCTTGAATATGCCAAACAGAGTTGTGCAAAATGCAGTGTGGTATTGGAGAGATACATGTGTTAATGGGTGGGGTCAAATGGATTGGTTGAGGTCAACTGGATTGGTTGGGGTCAACTGGATTGGTTGAGGTCAACTGGATTGGTTGATTATTTACTGCCACTCCAGAAAGGAAAATTGAAAGTTGCTTGCAACTACTCAGCGACTGGAATGACTAAGACTATACAAGCCCACGCCTGTGATATATTAGACCATAGAGGGCACACTCACATAACACCACCCGTTGTTGACACCCAAGCATGCCAAAAGCATGGCGGAAGTTATGTCCTGTCATCCTGGCTCCATGTCAACTCAACAACCATTAGAATATACTCTGGCCTTACTTACATGTATGGCCACATTAAAAAGTCCATAAAACCCATTCTTAGTGCACACTGGGGCCGTAGTCTAGCCATTAGTCTAGCCGTTACAAGTCATCCAGTTTTGAGCCAAGTCACAGGCCACTAAATGAACAGTGACAAAGGTTCCCTTACAATTATTCACCTGTTACTTGTGATCGGGTTTGTAGGTGCAAGTGTGAAAGGACCAGTGACAGGACTTCTGATGGGTTTGACTAAATGTACATGTACTTCCCTGGCGTACAGAAGGTATTAAATTCTTAAAATTCAGGCACATCCTACGGGGGCTAATTACCATTGGACCAAATGCATCCAAGTTGAGTTCCTTCAGGTTGAACTGTGCATACGAGGACAGTTCCTTCAGGTCGAAACCGGCACAAAATGTTCCGCCTGGAAATTCAGTCCAAGAGAGAAGAAACACCATGAGTTTTTCTTTGAAAAACTAAAATGAGAATTGCTTGAAGATAGTGAGACATGTTAACGCATTAAGTAACAGTGGCGTACCCAACTTTGATCACCCAGTACAAGTGAACGTAAAAAGTTCCATGAAATAACATGAGGAGAACTGGACAGTTACAAGTTTTGCAACTAACGGGTTTTTACAAGTTTTATGTTGTGGTTGGGTTGGCTGAATTGCTGTTTCATGCATTACTGACATCACTGCTTTCCACTAATTTTGCTTTCTCCCTTCCTCCTCGTTTCTTCTTTTAAACTGTTTTTTTTTTTCATTTGACGTGAAACTCTTTCCCTTTAATATATCACGTCCAATACAATTTCATGATGACTATTGGTTGCCCGTGTTTCTTTGCTCTAAGAGTTCCTCCCGACCAAAGTTGGGCATATCCCAAGTAAGTCACGGATGCAGACAAAGTTGGGGCAATTGACAAAGTCGGGGTGTATCACGCTCTACATGTACAGTAAATGGTGCAAAATTACTTTTGATGATGGTTGCAATGAAGTACCCATAAGTGATTATTATTAAAAATAACACTGCCTTAAGTTGACAAATACACAACACATAATGGTTCCCTTTTCCAACTGAACACCTTACCCACTCCATAGAAGACAGCAACATTCAACCCTTTATCTTTGTTGAAGTTTTCAAATGCAAGTCGCAGACACAACGCAGTCTCCCGGTTCACTGAATTGCGACTTTTTGGTCGGTTCAGTCCAATCAAATATATATTTCCCTGTTTCTCTGTGATGACAGTGTCTTCTGAAAATTAAACCAGACAGATTAAAAGGCGGTCATTAAAGCTGATTGAAAGTTGTACCAAAAAAGACATGAAGTGGTAACAATTTGGAGATACTTCACAGCTCATTACACTGGACAAAATAACTGGACTGACTACTTCTTTTCCTATGCTAGGTCTGACAGCCACATGCCAACAGAGCACTTCTCATTTGCATAATATGAGAAAGAGACTGCTACAGAGGTTGGCTTCTGGTCTGGAAGCAAGCTCAACTTGTCACTAATACCAAAAATGGCAGCACTCTATTTTTAGATGTTCAATTACAATGTAATTTAGTATTCACCCAAGTCAAGTGAGAAGGCCTGTAACTAGAACCTTCCAAAGGGCACATTGTGTATTTCAACTGAAACGTCTGCGCAACTACAAAGACAGACAAACACAATCAAAGGGGTACACAGAAAACTTAATTAGCATATTTTTCCACACAAGTTAACTGTTTGTCTCCGTGGGCAATATTTCTTCCTCATCAAAATAATTTGACAGCAAAGCTGATAAATACTGAAGCTCACGTGTGATCAGCTGATAGACATACATGTAATCAAATAATAGAGAATCTACGGCTGCACTAACCTAAAGTGGTGTATCTACATGTAGCTTTTGCTGTGGGGGGGGGAAGAAGGCAAATTCCATAACGAATGCAGCCTCGGGCTCATTCAACGTGATGTCGGGGTGGAAAAAATATCAAAACTCTCACTCACGGTCCTGACATCCTTACTTTTATTTTGTTATTTTTTTTCCTCTGGGTTTAAGTGCCAATACATGTACAGTACATGTATTTAATAAATGCAAATACATGTACACCGATTACTTTCTCTTGTACTAAAAAAGTGAAGAAGAAAATAAATTGGGGGGGGGGGAAGTTGCCCTCTGCTGGATATGCCACTGCTACATGTGCAATGTTTCATAGTCTGAGAATGTGTAAAAGACTTGCCAAATCATGTCAAGAAAGGCGATACTAATGCCTCATGGCTTATACTTCATTACCTCCCAACTATCTGCTTCAACCGGAACAAAAGAGGGCGTGTTTTTTTAGTACTCACTGCATAAGCGCGCGTTTATAATGAGATCAATGGTGCTTGTATGGTCTTTGCGTACATGCAGAACGCATGCAAGAACCTGCATCGAACTTTTACGACCATCTGTCTTTCTTTTCCCGCTTGGGGGTGCACTTCAGCTCAGGGTGGATAGCGTCTGTCCCAATTGTAGCTGAGACAGTCCCAACTGTAGGGCTGCAGTTGGGCTCGTCCAACTATTGTTGACTAATTTCTGTAGAACACTTCTCAACCTTATCCAAGTTTATGCATCTCAAACTTGACACAATTTGTCTAAAATACATGTATGGCACTTCATTTATGACATGACATTATAAACAGGATTCATTACCGTTAGCACCCTGTTCCTATTTTAAGGGAACAAATTCTACTTTTTCAAAATAACTTATCTAAACAAGTTGTTGGTGATGTTCTCTTTCATATCAGAAAGAAAAGAGAACAGGGCTGTTAGTTTTTGAGGGAAATTTTGGGGTAAAACGGCAGCGTACATGACCGCCGCAAAGACAGCTGTGAACGACAAATAAGCGAATGTACATGTAGTCTGGGTCAGGTAATTGGACGAAAAAACAAACTGGCGTGATTCGACTGAGGGGTTGTCTTTTGCCAAATTCAGGTTAGAAATTTGAAGTTTTCTTGCTTAATTATTACCAAAGTTTACCTAAACTAGGCCAATCAGGCTTGAGTAATGGTTCCTTAACGTCAAAATGTTTTAAATGTTAGTTACATGTAGTTTGAGAAAGTGGACTTTGTTTCCTTAATATTATAGGAACAAGGTGCTAATGAACCCCTTATAAAGAATATGACCTCTGTGCTGTAGTTGGGCCAGCACAACTATATTACTCTAGTTGGGACGGTCCAAACGGTAGTTGGAACTGATGCTGTAGTTGGGGCGTAACATACATGTACTTATTATAACTCAAGGCCTATTGATTAGTATTACTTTCGTTCAGCCACGTCATCGCAATCTTAGCTCTTGCGCAAAATGTATTTCATCGATGTAAAGTTGATCAGCAGTTGAGTGAAATGCACTGGTACCGTCACTACTACAACGTTGTAACATGGAGGCTACGCCCACAATAAATTTGCGAAAGAGACATAGGCCTAGCACTAAGCAAAGCCTAGCCGAGCAGCGCATATCCCGCATGTACGCGTAGCCTACACGTACATCATGATGTACACGTACAGTACGTAGGCCTACTTGATGTACAAATGTACCTGCGCCTGTCGATGTCGAAGACAGATTTTGTACTATTTTGTTTGCGGCACAAAGAACCCTGTTATTGCCTTTCTGCGCGAGAATATATCTGCTCAAAACACCAAGTCTCGTGACACTCGCCATAGGACGTTGTATCTGAAGTTCAAAAGCACGGCAAAGATTTTGAGGTTCTCTTCTTCAGGTTGTCGACCGTCACTAGTCAATAAGACGCAAGTCTATGGTTGCGGCTGCCAAGCGGCTTATCCAGATAATCACCCGTGCTCTTTGCAGCCGCAGCCATAACTTTTGTAGACAAATTATAATGGTCGGGATGGGAAGGGAAGCCTTTTCGTCTAACTTATTGCAGATAGCTGAGGCCCCAGACTCGACCTTTGGACTAGACTACGTATCGACCATTCTATTCATATAAAGGGGTTCGTGTAGCTTTATGTACACCCATTTCAAATGAAAATGTACGCTTCTAAACTGCCAGAACCAGACAAAAAATTATTTATATCCGTATAGAGTAAAATTTAAGGATCCAATTTATAGATAAAAGATAACTATTTGTCGGTAATTGTTCCCCCACTTTGAAAACTTGTGGACCCACCCATCTGATAAATTTTAAAAAAAAGTTTTATAGCTAAGAATTAGAAAGAGAACAGTGTTTTCCTTCCTCCATGGTACGACGAATAAGGAGCTGCCCTCCACATAGCGGATCTAATAGCTTATTTTGCATGTTGCTTTTTTATCATGGGGATAGTTTTCCTATCGTTTCCTACCTCTACGTCCAATCCAATGAGCCAAACGCGGCAGCATCAATGACTGTCAGTGGAACTGGAATGATTCTTTTCTAGCATGTTCTGTGGGTAAAAGTGTACTTTCGAACGTATAGTTGATGTTCAAAAAGTGTCCGTGCTTGCCATTAGTAAGTCAATTTTCCCAGTATAAAAATAACAATTGGGAAAACTTAGGGTGAATGTTCCGGCTATAGTTCGATGCAAATTTCAGAATAACTTTAAATGCGCCTGAAAGTGACAATTCAGGTAAATATTCAACTACATGTTATTTAGTAAAGTATCTCTAAGTAGCACGCTGCGCGCATGAGACAGCTACTGTTGTGTGCAGGGAGGGGAAATTTAATCTAAAATTTAAAAACTTGTAATTATACAAATCCACCATGTCGACTTCAAAAATGTTATCAGTATTTGGTGAGAGGACATCTGGTGACACGGTCAGACATCAGAATGGTAAGTATTTTCGGAATAATTAGCATTTAGGTGTGGGTCTAGGCCTGCATGGCCTGGGCAACGCGTGTTATAAATCCTCATTCTCATTTATTGTGATGTGCGCCCCAATGCACCTATTTCCGCCAGTATTAGATTACTGCAACTGATAATAATAAGAGCAGTAAAATTTGACGTTTGGTGATCAGTTAGATCATCCGTAAATTTGTAACAAGGAACATATGCCATGGGGCTTTGGAGTAATTATAGGACGGGGGGGCTTTGGACATCCTTCTTTGGTTTTTGTGCACAGGCATGACAGGGAGTTGATGCCTAATATTATAACAAAATTGGTGATTGGAAATGATTTTGCTCTCTAAACTTTTCAGCCCCTGATTTATCACTCAACATTTGCATTATAATATGTGGCTGACTTATTGGAATACATGTAATACATCTTACAAAAAAAGGCATTACTGCTAAATGCAACATTTTTTCTCAGTTGTCAATTGGCCAAGATTTACTTTAATCCCCCACTAAAACATGCACAATAGACCTGTTCTCTGCACAAACACCTCCCAACATGGAAAAATTGATTTTGAGCAAGATATATCCATGAACTGTCTCCCCATAGACGCCTTTCAAAGGAAAATGAGAAGAGATGGATTGAAAAGTTGAAGAGTTATTAGCAATTTAAAATGTAATACTTGTATGAAATGTCTGTTTACATGAAGAAACAAGATTCTGTGGTACCATAATCAACCAGAACTACCATAAAGAAATTAAACACAAAAGGGCTTTTTCACAAGCTACAAACAAGCGAACCTCCACAACTCCTTGACCGATTAAGTTCATTTTGGTTTTTCCCCCTATTCTTATGAACTCTGTCATTTTTTGCTAAAGTGAAATAGTCAATACTATTTCAAAAAATTTCACTTTAACTCTTCTTTTTTTCTACACAGATTTTAATAATAATTAGAAATGTGAATATATTAAGGGATGCCTAGGTGGTAAGCAGAGTGGTTGGGATAGGGGGTATATTTTTAAAAGAGGGAGGGCTTTTGGAAGTCCTGCCCTGCATGGCACCTTCGTTTAGTCACACTAGATGATGATGCCTAATGGTGATGTCCAGTTAACAATCTGAGATTTTGAGAAGTCAAAAAAGGAGTGTCCTCTCTTCAATCTCTTTTGCTTCTCGCCCTTTGTCACCTAGGCATCCCTGCTTTATGATCTTTGCTCTTCTTTTATCACTGAGCCAGGTTCTAGCCAGGCTTGCAATAGCTGTCAGTCCCCCGATATGCAATCAATACACTTCTATTTTTCTAGTGAAAGAATTTGTAAAATAGAGGTTAAGAAACACGGCGGTCAGAGAATTGAACAATTTCTTCAAAAATCACAGATGAACAGTTACTAGAATGTCATACAAATGCACAAGGTTTCACTGCACTGTTTCGTGTCTATTTTGTGAACATCAGTTTTGTGCTTTGATCCTGATCACCATTAGCCTTTCAGAATCAAACAGTTGAAGCTCTTTCATTGAACTGTCTCATTTTTCTTCCTTCCAAAAGCATGTAAAGCTTGGGCCCTAAAATTTAGCCTTGCCCTTTGGGAAGGTCATAAAAGGTAAAATCAAACAATTTCAACATTTTTGCCCTTTCCGACTCTACCCCCAAGAATTTGGTTTTGGATCCATCTTTGAATCTGTGCCAGTAGTACATTGTTCATATAATTGTTTTCTGCTCCTGCAGTTACTGCCGCACTGGCCGTGGCCAACATTGTCAAGAGTTCACTGGGGCCTGTTGGGCTGGACAAGATGTTGGTGGACGATGTCGGTGTGAGTATCAGTTACTCTGAAGATTGTCTTAAGGCCGGTTCAAACCTTCAGTGAGAGTGAATCGAATTTGACATTGTGAAACATTTGCAGGGAAGTTTGCTTATTTAAAATACATCCAGCAGTTGTGAATAATGCAGTATGAGCACTTGATTTGATTTCACAAGTTTGTATTGTTCCTTCCCACGTCAATTATGAACCTGCCTTTAACCCTAACCCCCAAGGGTTGCTGGCCCTAACCTTCCCCATTCACACAAAGTTAAACACCTATATGGGACTTTGTGCACAGAGGCTGTTGGACTTTGTTTTGCTGACTGTTTGTGTCTTTGCGTGCTTTGCTTCCGACACATTGTTTCCAAGTGACTGCAAATCATTGAAATCTGAGCATTGATGCTCTTTCCGTCTCTTCATGTAGATATGGACACTAGGCTTAAAGGTTAAAGGCGGCACATCATACTGAATTGTCTTCTCTTCTCTTTTGCGTGTACAGGACGTGACAGTCACCAACGATGGTGCCACCATCCTGAAGCTTTTGGAGGTGGAACACCCAGCAGCCAAGGTTCTGGTAGAGCTGGCTGATTTACAGGACCAAGAAGTGGGCGATGGAACCACGTCTGTGGTAAGGCCTGACTGAAATGTGTTGTGGTAACAGCATTGGTCTGTATCGAATCAAAACGGTTTTCCTGAATTGAATCTCAAGTTCTTCATGTGGACACTTTCTGAAAACTGCATAACAAACACTTTTGGTTTCACTAACCGCACCTTGTAAAATAAGTTGTTTTTAACAAATTGACATGCAAGCATGTAGGGGATATGCCTTTCAGAGGAAAATGCTTTAAATGGTTTTACACAAATTTATTTTGGACAAAAATTGTACCTGAAAGCCTTTTAACTTCAGAAATTCAGGAAGGTTTCACTCCATAGGAACAAAATCACAGAGAGTACACACATAGTGCTCAGTTATGGTTCGTAAACCCAAAATTACCAGGTTCTGTAATGTTTGTGTGAAAAAAGCACACTCAAGTACCATCAAGTGTCAGTTAATGATGACGGTGATGAAATATATTGCGGCTGCCCATACGTTGGATCTGAATTACATTGGGAGTATTTTGTGGCTTCAGGTTTAGTCTGAATTAAAGAGATACTGTTTACTGGTAACATTGTAGGCTTATATTTAATTTGAAATAGTCGTCATTTCTTGTTTGCCAAGTGATACTCAACTCAGACTCAGTCATTTCCACCGCAGGTTATTATTGCAGCTGAGCTGTTGAAAAACGCAGACGAACTGGTCAAGCAGAAAATTCACCCTACGACAATCATCAGCGGCTACAGACTAGCCTGCAAGTAGGTCCAGTCTGCTTCCGTTCATTTCTAAAAACATTTGGATGTATGGGAGATATTCCTGATCTTATGCAAAGATGCAGATAGAACCATGTGTATGTAATGGATTGTAAGTTGAAGGTTGAGCCTCACAGTATGAAACTGCTGTTAACATGGGTATGTTTTGGTTTTGGTCACCAGGGAGGCATGTAAATACATCCAGGAACATCTTACCATTGGTGTGGACGAGTTGGGCAAAGATTGCATCCTAAATGCAGCCAAGACTTCCATGTCGTCCAAGCTGATTGGACGGTATCCTTTTCTTGATATGTGTATCACATTCCAAAGATTGTAGTGGTTTGTTGTAGATATCAGACAGTGGCAAATAGATTCCCTATAGTTTTGGCAAGCAGGTTGTCTTTTTCCTTGACTCCCAAATTGTTGTAGTGATTCGGACTTCTTTGCTAACATGATTGTGGATGCTGTCATGGCAGTCAAGTTGACCGATCCAAAGGGTATCGTCCGGTACCCAATCAAGGCCATCAATGTGCTGAAGGCCCATGGCCGCAGTGCTAAGGAGAGCGTTCTGGTCAGTGGCTACGCACTGAACTGTATGCCAGCATCTCAAGGTGATAATGAACCCCAAGACACTGCACACTTGTGTTGTACACCTGTATCCAGTTTCACAGGGTTCAAATATCTGCTAAGCAGAATATAACTGCTTAACAAAGTCAGGTTACCATCCAAAACATAATGTAGTGTGTTTTCTTTGTTATAGGTACTCCACTAATTTTGTGCTCAGCATGCAAATTTGCTCAGCAGGATTTTCTGTCAAGCAGCTGAGGCATGATTTCTTCTCTTACGATGAAATGCTATGAATGTGTCACTAGTGACTCAAAACTGAGAAACAGCTGCAAATTGATCTACAAGGCAAATATCAGCTGAGAACCACGTGTCAAGCAATGTGCATTGCATGACGTGGGCTGTTCACCAGTTTTGGTAAAGCAAACATAATTTCTGTATATGGCACCTTTCTTTACACAGCAGGAGCTTGGGAAGTCTCTTCTCAGCGTGGCGAGATCAAAATCACTCCAACGCCTTGCTATGTGGCGTTTGAAGAACGAGCGGATCTCGAACAGGAAATTGCTTCATGTCAAGTTTTAGTGGGAGTC
Source organism: Acanthaster planci (assembly GCF_054643075.1). Lineage (NCBI taxonomy): Eukaryota > Metazoa > Echinodermata > Asteroidea > Valvatida > Acanthasteridae > Acanthaster > Acanthaster planci. The sequence continues at coordinate 34,440 of NW_028257733.1, read as the reverse complement.
GTATTTGTTAACAATAAATACTCCTGAAATTTGACCTGAAACATTTGTATTTCAATTGAGAGATTCACTGTATGGTGCTCTAGCAATCACCTGCGTCATTGGCCACATCATCAGTGAATGATGTCATAAAAAGTGTATAAATATGATGTCAAATATGACATCTGGGTTTAAAAATGATTTCTGACTTGTGACTGCAGCTAAGTTTTTCCTCCATTCTTTCCCATGTTATTTGCAGCCATGGTCAAGCGCATCACCGCTGCCAAGATTGCCTGCCTGGATTTCAGTCTGCAGAAGGCCAAGATGCACCTGGGCGTGCATGTCATTGTGGAAGACCCTGAGAAACTGGATGCCATCAGACAAAGGTGTGTGGGGACCCCTTGGGGTGACAGTCTTGTTATAGCCATGTCCAGTTTACCTAGCTGTGGCTAGAAATAACACACTGCAGCCATGTCCCATAGACTTGTGTGTTACATGACGGCTATAGCCAAGTAATTGGGACTTGGCCAGTGTACATGTAAATGCTTGTCTAGTTCCCTTCTCAAATATATAATGATATATAATATAATAATAATAATAGTATAATATAGTAATTTAAATGTATATTGTTGATATGTCAGTGGGTGGTACTCACTGTTGCCATTCTTGAGATTGATACCTTTTTTAAAAGTGATAGCAGACAGAATTACATCTTTGCAGGGAGTTGACAGGCTAGTATAAATCCGGTAAAACACTCAGTGACTTTTGGAAGGAAGTTAAATAATTGTCATCCCTTGAAACAAGTTGCCCTCAGAAGGTTTCAGTGCATTGTACACTGTCATCTGCATGTGAAGTACTCCTACGGTTTGGTCAGCTTTTCCTGGGAAAGTCTGTGGGACAGCTGCACAGAAAATTTGATGGACTGGCTATTGAGAATGGTCTGTGTGATTGAATACAAAGAAAAAGGTCACGGAAAATTTGTGTGTTAAAAAGAAATACAACCCAAGGTGTTTTTTTCTGCTTTCTTTGCAGGGAGGCTGATATCACTAAGGAGAGAATACAGAAGATTGTCGGGGCTGGAGCCAATGTGATCCTCACCACTGGCGGTATTGATGACCTCTGCCTCAAGTACTTTGTGGAAGCAGGCGCCATGGCTGTTCGACGATGCAAGAAACAGGACCTGAAGAGGATTGCCAAAGCAACAGGAGGTACCTCGCAGCACCTGTGATGTCCCTTATTTGTAGTTTATAGGATAGGAGATAAAATAGTTTGTTACAAATCATACTATACGAATTTATACCCATGTGGTATTATACTGATTTATTCTGTAATTTGCTAATGCTAAACTAATAATGCAATATGGCAAAAGTGAGGGTACTTTATGACCTGTAGCGAAGGCTAGTTTTCCGTATAGAATACACATATTCGGTGAACATCTGTGGTACGCATGTTAATTTCAGCCATTGAAAATGCATGCTATCGCTTTCTTTTGACAGACAGTGACTACTTAATGGGCTTGCACTGTGGTTGTCTTGGGTAGGTGGGAATGAATGGGTGCCTGTGAGGCAGAGATGGTGGTTGTGTTGGATTCGCCATTTGTACTTAAAATATGGCAACGTCAGCATCTGTGTTCCCAATGGAGTGGAGACAATCCAAGGAATGTTTGTGGGCCTGTTTAGCAATGGGATTAGAGGTGTCGTGTCTTGAAGACCAGTATTGGCAGATGTGAACGCTTGACAAATTACAGATGTGAAGTATCTTGAGACCTCGGGGTATGAAGTACTTTATATTCACCACCACTGTGTTCTCCAAGTTCTAAATTTTAACTTGGTGGGGCTGATAAACATAATGAAGTGAGAGTGAGGCGAAGCTTTAACATGGGGGTTCAGTGCCCATGTTTTGGCCCTCCCCATAATTATTTATTTCATTTCTGGGCATCAGAGGGTAAGTTTTTCTTCTTCATATGTTGGGAGTAATTTTAGGCTTTCAAAATCAAGATAATGCTGTGTGTTAAATGGGAGTATTCAAGAACATAAACGTAGCACGCAGAATTTTAAACTGGACAGCCAGATTTGACAGTTAAGCTGCTACTTTTTAAACCTGTTGAGAAACAAGCAAAGCTTGATGGGCTGCCAGGCTACTTCTGTAAGCAAGAGAACTCTAAGCACGACATTTTATCACCAGATAACGTGACAAAACCTAAAGTGACCTTTACCCCCTCGTCTTTGACTCTTCACAGCCCAGCTGCTGGTCACCCTAGCTAATCTAGAAGGCGAGGAAACATTTGAGCCCAACATGCTGGGCCAGGCAGAAGAGGTGTGCGTGGAGCGTGTATGTGATGATGAACTCATCCTCATCAAAGGGTACGTCCAAGCCTCTTGACAGTTAGGCTGGATGTTGTCAGCTTCCTTGTGCAATGAACACAGCGGTGTAGTTGAGTTAGATTACTAGTAAGAGTGTTAATGAAAAGAAATGTAAAAATTGCAGGAGTCAACTTATGGCTGGTTGTTGAGAGTATATTTTAATGAGTGCAGTTTTATACCAAAATAGAAGACCTCGTAAAAACTTTCACTTTTCAAACCACAAAACCTGGAACCATTTTTCCACATTTTCGACGAGCCAAGCAGAGTATTTTTTTGGCTTGATTACCTTACTTGGAACCTGATGTGGTAGTTTTGCTAAATTGGCCATGGGGTCGTGGATGGATTCTCAGACGTTCCTAGCCAAAATAGTTAAGGGCATAAGGTTGAAAGAGTGGGGAATGGTATCTGATCTTATCACTCCTGAATGATGGGTTAAAATGTTTTAAAGGATCAGCCTAAAGGCACAAGTTTGGACCAATTGTATTTCTTTTGTAAACAGTATTGTCAACTGCTCTAATGATCCTTGAAATCTTCACATGCTTGCAAAGCCCTGAACACACCAGATTTTCATAGACATTGGATGATATCTTGATCTCCACTAAAATGTACCTTACGCACGGGTAGCGCTGCAGCCGAACTGAACCAAAAATCGTAGAAAATGGCGCTTTCAAACCGAACCCAACTGGTTTTGATTGGATGCTGATCACAGTTGAACTCATCGAAGGCAACTCTGGAGGGAAAACTGATTTTGCCAGGGGGGCCAGTGCAGCGCTCTAGTGCGCAACAAGATATTTGTTCACACGGTTGGCCCAACTTGCCTTTCATTGATCAAGTTTGATCAAAGTAATAAGTGCGAATATGTTGTGATGGAATTTTTGCCATATCTCTCTTAGTTTTTTGCAAATCTTCAATTACAAAATGCTGTTATCCATTTGAAAAAGACTGATGGAAAATAGCCACTTTGGCCACGTGGGTGCCATCCTGGGAGAGCATGCTGACTTGATAACAAGGTTCTAATACATCCAAAGCTATGGTTTGGCAGTTGAATCTGTTTCATAACCAAAACAAAATGCGCTCAAAATCTAATTCGATCTTGTATCCTGTAAAGAAGGAACTCCCGTTTGAGCATGCTGGTTTTTTTCTGTTTTCACTGGTCCGAACACACTGCTTTTGGTCTGCAAAACACAGTAGCAAACTGTCACACATCCAACCGTAACTTTCTATGGAATTTTAACTCCCAAACTAACCTTGGGGAAACAGTTTAGATAAAAATTATGTTCACATCGAGGTTGCTCATGGATGGAGATGGAGAGGAGATTGCTTGTATTAACTTAGTTTACACTTAGAAGTACTATACGGCACGGTTGTAGTGTGCTCTTCGATGTCTAATGTACACTCTATATGTACACGTATGTACATGTATATGTTTGTACGTGTCCAAACCCGAAGTGAACCGAATTTCAGCAAAAAATTTTCGAACCGTGCCCGAACTGAACTTGAACTGAACCTTGGCACCTACTTGCAGCACTACACAGAGCTTGATTTCCGTCCTTGGTGGAGATTCATTGCATGTGCCATTGATAACTCTTGAATTGAAGGACTCAGTTTTCAAGAATGGTGTTTCAAAGATGCATGTTTGGTAAACAAATGTTTTCTGTGCTTAGTAAATTTCTGGGGTCAAACAAACTGGCCCGTACCCTACGAGATCATACAATCACTCCAGTGCCTCATTCAGTGGTATTGGAGAACGCACAGGTCTCGTACAGCAAAGAATTTCAAGTCAGGCACAATCAGGACGCGTTTGTATGAAAACCACAAGTTCTTTCCACAGCTGCTTGACTTGAAACATTTGATGAAGCATTTAAATTTAGAGATGCATCGTAGAGAATGTCACTAAGTACTTATCTAAGAAGGTCACTTCTTTGATATTCAGGTCAGCTTCCTGTGAGTGTAGGACTCTTCACACATCTTCAGAAAGTCAGCATTGACATTAACACTAACCCCATAGGCCTGTTTTACTAGGATACAACCACAATTCTGTAAACTCCTCCAACTTCCTCCATGTGAAAATTGGATACAACCTCAATCTTGCTTTTGTTTCTTGGATTTATTCCCTGAAGATGTGACCATTGCCTCAATCTTTCCAAATCCTTTGACAATTCCCAGCAACACATACATGTGCAGGGGCAAGTCCAGGCTGTTTTGGGGGGTAACCTACAGGACATTGCAATCAGGTTGCATTAAAATCTGTCTCACACTAACAAAATACAATGAACACTGTTTGGGCAGCTGTTCTCGAGGGTCTTTCAATTTAACACAGATATGAAGTACAATAAAGCGTTGTTCAGAAATTTATGCAAAGTTATGAACCAGTGGGATGGGGGTCCAAACCAAGTTTCTTGCACCCAAACAGGTAAAAAAGACTCTTATTTTAAACAGCTCACCCACAACACAGAACAGACCTTTAATGCTGCGTGTCTGGAATAATCCCTTTCATTGCATTTGATGGTCAGGCCCAAGGTGCGCAATGCAGCCTCTATCATCCTGCGGGGGGCCAACGATTACCAGTGTGATGAGATGGAGCGTTCGATGCACGACGCCCTGTGCGTGGTCAAGCGGGTCCTGGAGAGCAAGTCTGTGGTACCTGGGGGTGGATCTGTGGAGGCGGCCCTGTCCATCTACCTGGAGAATCTGGCTACCTCCTTGGTGAGTTTGTGATGCAGATTCCATGATTCAGTGAATCAAAGCAAAGTTGCTACCAAGTGATACTTGTCACTATTTTTGTGTACTTTTTATAGATCCACTAATTGAAGTGACATGGTGTGCCCAAGAATAGCACATGGGAAGCAGTTAGAATTCTTCCCATACAGTTCTTCTTGATTGGGATGCTTGTCCTGGTGGTTCTCATTTAGCCAGTGCTATTAACCACTTGCTGCCGGGGTTGCCGGTACCGGACACGTATTCTCTATACACGTGGCCGGGGTCTCCAAAATCGGACAAAGGGTACTGGGCCTTGTAAGAAAAGACTGTACTTGTAGCAAAAGACCAGGATGCTGGGAATTACGAACCTTTTTCACTCTCAATTGTGAAGATAATCCAGCCTTGTTTTGAAACAGTATACCACTGTTTGGGGCACTTAGCGCAAGTGGATTATCACCGGGGACAAAAGCACTCCACCACCACAGTGATAAGCCACTCAGTACGCTGCATGCTAATCTAGCCCCTATTGAAAAGAGGTCAGCAGCGCACTGTGCCAGGTTTGTGAACAAAAGAAAGTTATATAACACCCCACAATCTGGGCTCTTTTTACCAGGCTGCAGGCCTGGTTGAAATACTCGGGCGTCAATAGATGAGCGTGGGATTAGAGTAGAAGCCAGACAGTCCTTCGTGTGGGTTTAAGTGTACATTAAATGAAGAAATGAATTTTTAAAGAATTTTGAAAACAGAAAAACAGAAAATTATCCCGTCTAAGCATCATCAACATTCATAAATTCCCCGGCGTGAAGTGGTTAATACTTGACAGTGGAAGATTTGGGTAAAGTGGCTTGCCCAAAGACACCACGTAGCAAGCAGCTAGAATCAAACATTTTGTGCCATTGTACAAATGTAAGGCAAATTTCAGCATCAAGTTCATTTATTTCTGCTGCAGATCCACAGATTGTGAATGTATCTTGGCACATATTACCACAAGTAGTTTTGGATGTCAACTTCAGGTGTTAGCCTGATATGTGTAGAACAAATGAGTCTCTAAACATATTTCTGCTTGGTTATGTTGTTCACAGAGCTCCAGGGAGCAGCTGGCCATTGCTGAGTTTGCCAACTCCCTGCTGGTCATCCCCAAGACTCTGGCTGTCAACGCTGCCAAGGACTCGGTGGACCTTGTGGCCAAACTGCGAGCCTACCACAACACCTCTCAGATGCAAGCGGACAGGGCCGAACTCAAATGGTGAGGGAAATTCTGGGGTTGGAAAGCAGTCAGAGTCAAAGTCAGAGACAAAGTTTGAGCCGAGATTTGGACAACTCATTTGTATCAAATTTGAATAGAATTTATTGGAATTCGGTAATAATCATGACTGAAAATAATGAGAGGAATTCTATCTCTGCAATACCCAGTTGAATTGCTTCAAACTGTTCTCCAGGCTGTGAATTGCATGTTCTGATTCTTAGAACTTTCAAAATCAATAGTGGAGAAAATCCAGCCTCGTTTCCAAACACTATACCACGGTTTGGGGCATTTAGTGCGAGCGGATTACCACCTGGGACAAAAGAGCTTTACCACCGCAGCGATGAGCCACACAGCACTGCTGCATGCTAATCTGGCCCCTATTGAAAAAAGGTCAGCAGCGTACTGTTCCTGGTTTGTGAATAAAAGAAAGTTACATAACACCGCACAATCTGGGCTCCTTTTACAAGGATGCAGGCCTGGCTGAAATACTCGGGCGTCAATAGATTTTGTCTGTCAGACTAGAGTGTCCACCAGACAGTAATTCATATGGATGTAAATGTCCATTAATTAAAATGATGCATTTTGGAAGAATTTTGAAAACTGAAAATCTTGAAAAAGTCCTAATTATGTGCACTGCATTTTTCAAACCATCTGGCAGCAAGTGGTTAAATCAGTGGTTCTAAGAAGCCTATTGAATTTGGGTACAAAATATTAAGGTTCAAGGTCAAATCGGCTAAAACAATAGAAATCTTGTCAGCGCGATAACTTGGGAATTACATGTCCTGTGGACTTCAAATTTGGTGTGTAAGTTATAATCAGTGGTCCCAAGAAGCCTATTTAATTTGGATGCAAATTATTAAGGTTCAAGGTCCAATTGGGTAAAAATATAGAAATCTTGTCAGCGTAATGACTTGGGAATTTCCGTACATGTCCTGTGGACTTCAAATTTGGTGTGTAAGTTGTAATCAGTGGTCCCAAGAAGCCTGTTGAATTTGGATGCAAATTATTAAGGGTTCAAGGTCCAATTGGGTAAAAATATAGAAATCTTGTCAGCGTAATGACTTGGGAATTTCCGTACATGTCCTGTGGACTTCAAATTTGGTGTGTAAGTTGTAATCAGTGGTCCCAAGAAGCCTATTTAATTTGGATGCAAATTATTAAGGTTCAAGGTCCAATTGGGTAAAAATATAGAAATCTTGTCAGCGTAATGACTTGGGAATTTCCGTACATGTCCTGTGGACTTCAAATTTGGTGTGTAAGTTGTAATCAGTGGTCCCAAGAAGCCTATTTAATTTGGATGCAAAATATTAAGGTTCAAGGTCCAATTGGGTAAAAATATAGAAATCTTGTCAGCATGATGACTTGGGAATTTCCGTACATGTTCTGTGGACTTCAAATTTGGTGTGTAAGTTGTAATCAGTGGTCCCAAGAAGCCTATTTAATTTGGATGCAAAATATTAAGGTTCAAGGTCCAATTGGGTAAAAATATAGAAATCTTGTCAGCGTGATGACTTGGGAATTTCCGTACATGTTCTGTGGACTTCAAATTTAGTGTGTAAGTTGTAATCAGTGGATGCAAAATATTAAGTTTCAAGGTCAAATTGGGTAAAATATAGAAATCTTGTCAATGTGATGACTTGGGAATTTCCGTACATGTCCACTTCAAATTTGGTGTGTAAGTTGTAATCAGTGGTCCCAAGAAGCCGATTTAATTTGGATGCAAAATATTAAGTTTCAAGGTCAAAAACTCAAATGAACAATGGCATGTTTAGGGGATTTCATGCAGTCGTGGCGGGGCATATGTGTTTGTCAATACAACCGTGTTGTTGACTTTGTTTTGCGACAAGTCACTACTTTTCATTGAGTGGATTTTATGGAGGGTTTTCTTTTCTTGGGGGGGGGGGACGAGTGGAATTCCGAGTAGATCACACTCGCAGGCACTACCTTGGCTCTTGCTGAGGTCTCTCTAGTTGATGAGATGTCCATGTGGGACATTGATTTGCTGTTATTGGAAACCCAGAACACAAAATGAGCATTTGAGTATTGTGATAATGTGCCTGTGGTCTCAGATGATGTCAAGGGCTTTGATGGGAAAATTTTCTTGGCATGGTAACTCCAGGCATGATTTTGAGTGCAATTTTGTTGGTATGTGAGTGTCTGCTCCTTGTGTTTAGAGTTTGACCCGAACGTCAAGGGTTCAAATCCAATGTTAGCTGCATATTGTGTCCTGGAGCAAGCTGCCTCCCTCTGATTGGCCTCTCACCACCCTGGAATATAAGAGAAACTGGGCACTGGCTTTAGCTGAGGAGCTGAGCAACTTGTGATGGTCTGGCACACCATCTTGGAGAGATGATGAACACCTGTCTGAATGATGGATGGCCTACACTAGTTGACCTTTCAGAACCAGGTCCATGGTTGCATTTATTGGTACAGAGGGAACAATGCAATGTACGCGATGTCATTGGCCATGAACGCCATGAGAGTTGCAGTCCATTATAGAGTGGTAAAGTGGTGATGAGTTGGTTAGGGTCATTTGCAAGTGACTGTATTGCATGTGTGCATAGTTATGAAAGCAATTTTCCAGTGGTCAACTGTAGTTTATGCCCGGTCTTACCCTAGGCAACAGTGTGATGACACCATAATTTAAGTGACCGTCTCCTGATCCTGGATTATTGACTTTCTTTCCCCCTCCAGGGTTGGCTTGGACCTAGTGGAGGGCACCGTCCGTGACAACAAGAAGGCAGGTGTTTTTGAGCCGGGCATCTGCAAGATCAAGTGTCTGAAATTCGCCACTGAGGCGGCCATCACCATCCTGAGAATAGATGACATGATTAAGCTGGCGCCAGAGGAAAAAGAACCAATGGAAGAACATTGACGACCCCGAGTAGCGCCGTAAAAATTTGAGTGTACTAACTTAAAACAAAAACATGGTTGAAGATAATGTATTATTTGTCACTGCTTGAGGGTTTTTCTTTTATACCAGCTTGGTGTACTGTTTGCGGAATCAAGGATTCTTTTTTGATTTATATAATGTGATGATTGTTAAAAGTGTGCAAAAATAACCCCAAGAAAAGTATCTGTTTCACATGACATGCTCCATCAAAACGGGGAATAAGTCAGAAAAATTGGTAATACTCAGTCACTGAGTAGAGTATGTTAGTGGTCATCCATTTTTGTCTTTATTTTCATGAGTGTACAAACGATACGCTGGGCGGGAGGGGGTGAATTGGTTGCGTACGCTTTAGAAACATGTTAAAAATGACGATTATCATAGACTGGCCAACTATCACCCCCAACTATTATATTGCGTGTGAGTAGAGAGTGCGCAGGACTCCAGGCAATGGCTATTTTTTAACCATTCGACGATTTTGCCTGGTGTCATATATGAAAATAGTACACACACAAGTACCAAGCAAAATTCACTAACGTTGAAATCACAGCCACTTGTAAAACAGTCTTCGAGCTTCCCCCAAAGCTCCTGTGTGCCGTGCGTGCATTTAGGTTTGGTACCCAGACACAAGTGTATTTTACAGTTTATTTATGTATGCATTTTCCCTTGTGTGGAAAGGTGCCCTGCTAAAAGCACAACGTGCTTAATACACGCAAGTTTGTACATGTACGTAATAATGCAAAAAATCATTGTAACCACATAACTGTATACTTTTTACCACTTTTTATATGCTTTTGTGAAGAAGAACAAAATCAAATCAAAGGTAAATTCGCTGACTGCTATTCTTGGCCACAAAAAATTGACACTTTTATTTTAAGAAAAAAGTACCTGTCAGTGGGGCAATTTGTCCTTAATTTTTACTTGCCCGAAGTGAGAGAAGAAATTTGTCCCAGGCAATCGCAAATCCGTGAATGTCGAGGCCTGTCATGGACGTTGTTTTTCCTCCTGCCACTATTCTCTGATCGTCTGCTGCACATGAACAGCCGTACATTGTGAGTTAGAATGGATCCTGAGGCACCACAAAGAATTCATCATTTTATTCTGTACTCTTTTAGTGGGCGAGGGGGCCAGGGAAAAGAGTACGCTTTGTATACTTGTGAAAATGATGACTAAAATGGATGACCCATAAATTGCATGTGTACATGCATTGACAAGTTTCCTACTACAGCTCTGTGTTGGGCAACTAGTAATTGAGAGATGACCCATTAAATACGGACGATTCACACCAGTGCACCCCCATGAGTCTGCAATGCGTTGGCCAATCGCAACGCGCGAAATTTGTCGACCCTTTCCAAACATGCTTTGGGTCAACAGATTTCACGCATTGTGATTGGCCAACGCGTTGCAGACTCTTGGTGGCACACTGTCTTGAATCACCGGTATTGTGTACTTTTTCCAAATTTTCGGAGGAGATTTTGGAACATGTATTGTGAATCGGTTACTGATTGTAAAGTACAATGGCATTTACATGTACTATGTAGAGAAACAGAAAATCTAAAGATTTCACAGTCCGTTAAAAAAAACAGACCTATTCCTGACTTTGATAGAGTTGTTCACAGCTGACCACTGTAAGATGACAGTTAATGGTTGACCACAACAGAAGATGACAATTCCCTTGTGATAATATGGTTCAAATGTACTTTCCCTCCTTGTCAGTGGTATTCAAATGACTTTCCTGAAAAGAATACCTTAAAAAAAACTCTTCACTGCTAAGTGACGTAGCAGTGGTGAAGTTTTCATGTAGTTGTGAATAAACGTGTGAGTCTGTCTCACTGATGTGCCGTCAGCTAAGTATTAAATTCAAATGTGATTTACTGTCAAAGCTAGATGTGTTCTTGTAATAGCAAGCTATTGATGTTAGAGTCAGCTGTATTTCATTACAAGCTATGAACAGAGTTTAAAAATTTCAATAGATCGGAAATTGTCTGCCTATTGAATAATCTAGCCCAGAGAGACAGAGAGAACCCCCTGCTTTGTGTTGGTCATTGTCTCTCTGGAATCTGAGGAATTCTTTTCAGACATCTTGGGGGATATATACACCTTGTGTGTGTATAGCGAATGGGCAAGTTGGGGGTACCCCTCGGTCTCATTTCTGGCTGGATATTGCAGACCACACATGCCCTGAATATCCCCCCCCTGTGCTACTGGCTTCGACAGGCCATCGATCTAGTGTTTACTGAAGCAGAGAGTTTTAGTTTTGTAGGCATTCGTTTGTCCTGAGATAAGCAGCCAGGCCAGCATGGAACACCGTGTTGCACTTGCGGCACTATACTGTGGTGACACTGATGACTGCCTGTTGATGGCGTCTGCATTATCATGTGCCTTGGTGTATAGGTCCAGACGTCTTCTCTCTACAGTTTGGTAAGTTTTATGCCAGCTCTGCCTGTCTGCTACCGGGTCCCATACATCTACATTGACCATTTGCTTCCAAATTACACTTCAGAACATCTTTGTATCTGAGCTTTTTGCCCTCTGTGATTGTGTTTGCCCTCTGCCAGCTCTCCGTAGGAGATTGGCTCAGTCGGACTGTTGTTGGATGTACACTTTGTGTGGCCAGCTCAGCTGTCTACACCGGCTTTCTCCAGTACTTGTTTGAAGAGAATTTTGCTTTGCCAACTTACGTGCATGATCTATCTCGGATACCTATGCTGCACAGCAGTCAGCTTCCCGATGACTCTTGTACAGGACAAGATATTCATTGGCGTCTGTGAGAGACGTGTACTCTCTGTGTACTCTGAGCACCCTTCATAGTGTCTCCCGATTGACGGCATTTGTCAAAGATTTCTGAGATATACACCAATATGCACATCTGGTTCTGTTCCCAGTGCCTTTTCACTGTTTTTATTTTGTAGCTGCCCCGAAGAAGGAGGTGATGTCGTTAAGCATCCAACTCTGAAGATGTATTGACTGGGAGTATATATGCTCTTGGATATAATCCTGAGTCGGTTTAGCGGGATCTTTGTTAGAATTTTACCCGTACTTGACAATATGGAGCCGCCACACTGCTTTCCCTTATCCCCTTTGTATAGATGGTTACTATTAGCGTGTCTCTGGAATTCTGAGGCAGCCCCGTCTATTCCAACAGCGGTCGAAAAATTAGAGGAGCATGTCTACAAGATACCGTCAACTGCACATGAACGCCCCAGAAGGTTGTCATGTGGGACGGCTATGAAGGTGATCGGTGGCCTCATCCTCTCAAGAAGTTGCTTGTCTGGTTAAAAAGCTACTGAAAATGCTAGTTCCACTGTGATAGAAAGTCTGTGAGCAGGTGACGGCCGTGTGCACTTTTGATCGGTTCAACTGTGTTTGTTTTTGGTTCATAGAGCACTTTGAGTGCAGAGAATGCTCCCTGTGAGAGGTTCCCCTTTGCCAGTTTTTAAGTCCATCTGCCTTGTTCCACCAGCTATCCTTCAGTGTTCCAATTTCTCGTAATTAGGCTTCGACTTGAAGCAGTGCTACCTGCTTAACGCAGAGCGTGCAGGGGACGTTTGAGGCAGCTTTAACTTTGCCCTCCTGGTCGTTAAGCCAGTCAGTTTTTTTTTTACCGGACCTGTACTGGTACCAGTACTGGATTGGTACTTTCAACCTCCTCCAAGCCCCCTTCACATTCTTATCTAAATTCAGTTCTAGAATCTGCGCTGGGCAGTATTTAGGGTGGAGGTCAGGCCAGGAATAGACGCCAGATTTGAAGCGGATTTTAGTTACATCCCATTTTCTTGAGGCGCAACTGGCAGTCTTGCGTTTGGTGCGACTACTAGGAATCTGCAAATGGGGCATACAAGATAACTTGTCAGTTGAGGAGCCAGGGTAAGGCAAAGCTTTGGTGATAACAATATCTCTCGTGTCCTTTGCAAGTCGGTACATAGGCCCAGTCCTGCACCAAGCAGATAGTACTCGGACCCAGAATAAGGGGCGTAGCCACGTGCCCCCACGAATTCCCAGTGTCCCCAGGTGCCCCCAACTTAAAACAACAAAACAAAAGAAAAAACAAAAAAACGGATGAGTGGATGTTTAACAAGGCCAACGAAATCTCTTCCCCCCCCGGGGAACAATTCCCCAGTTGAGTTCCTATTGACTGTTTCAAGCTTTCTTGTGGCATTTGAGTAATTAGTGGCACGGTTGTGACTCGCGCAAGCGTTGAGCTTCCCCAGCACAGCCAGTTTGTCAGCTGCAGGGACTGAATGGATGGGAGTGCCCCCTAAAAAGCTTCGGATACCTTCTGTTGGCAAGTCATCGTTAAAGCTTAGACAGTAGCTAGGATTGGACACTCCTGACCAGTGGCAGGCATAAACTCACCAACCTGTCGTGTATATACTGGGGTAGCCCTAAACTAGGGCTAGGCTACCAGACTACCTCCGTACCCTTGGCCCCAGGACTACCCACCAAATAGGGACCTTGTGGAAAAGCCCCCCCCCAGCTCCATTTTTATTATATGGCTTCACTGACTCTGGTCATTAAGTTAATATTTCGGGCGTTTTTTCCGACTGAGCTTTGAAGTAAACGCAAAAGATTTTACCGAAACCAAATAGCGCCCTCCTGTTGTGTCTACCTTTTACGTAATCGAGATCGTCTCCGCAACGCAGGGTCGCACTTTTGAAAAGAGAACATTCTAGTCTTCAGTCTGTAGCCCCAAACAATTTTTGACGATTGTTTTAGGGAGAAGATCAACGTTTCTTTGGGACCGTCACAGATCATTTTGGGAATGATCAAGCGCAGAGCTGAATTTTCCAATAAATACAGTAGGCACTTTGCGGAAAAGAAAAATTGTAGGCCTACGGAAAATATTAGGGCTTTATACGAAAATACCAAAGGCGTGCCATAAAACAAAAGCACTATACGCTCACACACCAAAAAGTTGCTTGACTCTCCTCTGCTTCATCTCCCCCTCCCCTATTCCCCCTAACCCCCTCTGAATTTTCTGTTCGAGGAGAGTTATTTGAAGCAGCTTACTTCAGGTTAGCGGAGTTAGCGTGTTAGGGCAGAGCATAAGACCATAATACCAATGCAGCGATTATACATGTAGGTGTCTAGAGCCAAAACGTAAAAAAGATCACCTATTTTCCTACGCTGCATACATGTAATCTTATACCGGTAAGTCATTTCAAAACCTTTAGGGTAATCGTGCAGATGATCGAGTCCACATTTTTCGCTTGTATCTGGTTTTTCCCTTGTAAAGGTATTGGCGCAATCCTGGTGCAGCACATGCCACAACACGCCCAGAAGAGCTTTAAAGGTGTCGCTAAAATAAAGGACCACGTGATCCCATTTTATATCGTCGTGGTGTTTAGGTTCCTAGGGCTTTTGGACGTCGCCAGACTAGATTAACTTATCGGATCCAAACACAAATTAGGCGCGGTATCTCTTAAAGGTAGAGGTTAATCATCACGCAACCGGGTCGTCAAAACAAAACGTCTTGGTGTTATTATTGACACCAAGTATATAGTCTTAACATGTTGATTAAGTTGTGAGTAGAGTTCAGGCAAAGCTTGGTATGTTTCGACGTGTCAAACCATACCTACCTATTCAGTCTCTCAAACGTCTCTATAATACCTTTATTTTACCTCATTTTGATTACTGTTGTCAAATCTGGTCTGGCCGTTTTCAAAAGCACACTGATAAACTTGCCGTCCCTAATATTTCTTAAGTATTTTGTTGTTTTATTCTATCACATTTGCATCTTGTTCATTTTTATAATTTTAACGAATTAGAATGTCTCAAAGTTTATGCCTTACACCCTTTGTCGCAGTGCCCAAGATTTTTCTTCATTTCCCACTCCCACGGCTTTTAAGGGATGCATAAATTTATTCATCATGTATTTATTATTGGTATATTTAACCAGGGTAGCCTGTTCACTTCAAAGTGCTCTTCCACAGGATCCTGCTACAAGGTAAAAGAAACACAATTAAACATAACAAACATAACGTGTACGTGTAATAAAAGTAGGAACAAGCAAAAGAAACAAGACGATCTCAAGACAAAATACGACTTTCAAAGAATTAAAAAAAAACCCCAGAGACAGTCACCCCCCTAAAAAACGCATCAATACAAAATAAATCATAAGTGTGGAATACACACGAAAATAAAGTAAGACTTAGGTACAACTACAGAAGAGCCGGCTTTCAGTGCGCTCTTCTAGGTAACCGCGGTAGTCTACCCTGTCCGCCTTGTGGGGAGCCATCCCCTCATCAGTTGAAAAGAACTATGCTACTGGTGAACCTTTTGGTGGTAGCAATGCGACCGTAATGCGTGCGGTTCTTAGTCTGGCTTCGTGAGTAAGCGTAGTGCAGTTCCCACCATAGGAGTCTGTGTTGCTAGGAAAATCGGACCCTCTCTTGGTCCAGTCAGGGGTTCATAATAGATGCTTGCTTGCAAAGGTGTGGCGCCGCGCCCCTCTGGGCAACGGATGACACTCGGACCACACTTATTTTAAACTTGGTATGAATGGAAAGGCATTAATATTTTCTGTGTCTGTAATGGTTGAGTCAAATCGATTCGAAATCATGATAATTATAACAATGTACTTCTGTCTGTGACCAAGTACCCTCCGTCCAAGAGTTGTCGAGAACCCTCGGATATTCTAAAATGTTAGAAAATTGGCGTCGCGTCGCAGTGCTCGCGAAAGATTTTATTCTATAGACGCGTGAGAGATCGTACGGTAAAAAGGATGATGCTGGCCATATTGGTGTTAAGTGCCCAAAAGGCATGCAGGGTGATGAACCTGCATGGATGTTATCCAACACACAAGCTATCGCTTCAGGTTATTTTGATTTTTGTCGGACATTATACTGCAGGTACCAAGCCGAAGTATGGAGTACAGGCTATCAGCTTCACCCTGGGGTACATCATAAAAGTGCTGTTGGTTTGACTTGTCAGGAGATCGGATTTTTTACATGAATATTTCCTGTACAATATAAAGTTTACTTACGTTAACCAGGAAATTAGTTGCGGTGGAAATCTTTACTATCAACAAGATTTTCATTGTTTGGGCATTATGTCAGACAAGTTTTCAGCTGTGAGCGATCGAACCAACTAGGCTTACATGCGCTTTTATATCCGGCAGGCAAAACGTATTTGCTGACCCCATTAAGTTTGAACTTTAAGCTTAGGCACACAAAAAGTATGCTTCTTCTGTTTCTGTGCCAGGATCTATCTTGTCCTGTGTCACAAGACCGTCACGTGGTTGGACTCTAACCTGTCACGAGTGCAGCCGAGTGTTATGGGTTACATTATTCTTATCGCACTGACTGCGCTTAAATCAAGGGGGTGTGTGTTTGCTCACGCACAAGTCAGGCGGTCAGTGGAACTGCACAGGTGTCTCATACGATCCCGTGAAAGGTTTCCTCTAGGCCTACTGTACGCTGAAGCCTAAACAAGGTTAGTTTTAGGGCCTGATCAGTCAGCTTAAGAAGTTATTGAGATGAGTTACCGTTAAGAGTTACTGTTAAGAAGTGATCTCACGCGAAAGATTCATTATGTACGGTTGTGCTCACGTCATCATTATTCTGGACCACTGCTAGGCCTAATTTTTAGCATTTTAGTGAAAAAAGAGTGACCACAATTCGGTGTCTAATCATTGTGCCCTAACTGTAACCTATAGTGGCTATATGCTGGCGTGCATCGGGCTATGTATCGGACACGAATTTGCCTGAATGAACGACCACTGGCCAAAGATTGTCTAGGGCTTATTGTTTTAATTGACCAGCTTTGTTTTGGCTCCAAGCTCAGTACATACAAATTCCGTCACTGGATTTGTCTCTTTTTGGGTTTCGTTTCAGCAGCCAAGATGCGCTTCGCAGTGGTGTTCCTAGTCAGTTTCCTGGCCCTGACATCGGCCAGCATCGACTTTCAGGAGTACTCTGCAGAAATTATCCAACGCATAAACTCCATGGATACCACGTGGAAGGTACAGCAGACGACTGTTCCATGCCGAATTTTCTTCATTTATTTATAAAAATGATCTCAAAATCTCTTTACACAAGAATCAGTGTATACAGTATTCAGTTCTTCCTACAGAAAAATTTGCGCTGGAAAAACCGACAACAAAAAATACCGGAAAGCGAGTTTAGGCCTGAACATTACAAATGCAGCAATATTTTCCTCGTTATTCTTGTGTTTTTGGCTCCAGGCTGGTCCCAATTTTTTAGGCGAAACCCTGGAGTCTGTGATCGCTCGTCTAGGAGTGAAGTACCCGCTTCCGGTGGAGAAGAGGCTGCCCCTGTACTTCCACGAGGACGTCAGTGACATCCCCATGACGTTCGACGCGCGCCAGAAGTGGCCGAAATGCACAACTATTTCGCTGATCAGGGACCAGGCAGCCTGCGGCTCTTGTTGGGTATGTTTTTTTGGAGTCGCTCTCTCAATTTAATAAAATGAGTCTCAAGTCGCTATAGGGCCGCATTTATGTTTAAGACCTTTGAAAGAATCCCTCAGGATGTAAATAAAAAGGAACCACGTTTTTCGGCCACACAATGTCCATGTCTATCAGGTTACCAAAAGTTATTGAGTAATACATCAAACAAAGAACTTAATCTACACTTTCTCACGCACATTTAATTATGAAGCAAGCTTAGCGAATGTTTGGCTTGAATTTGTTGTGCGTACCAGTCATGCACTTTACCTCTATAACGTCATGTTGACATTAGTTTTTTCTATTTTACTTGTACTATTCACTAGGGTCTGCGTACGTGACTCCGTTTTTTCACTGCATGTGCAGAAATCTGCTTGTCTTTTGTAAGCACCGGTCTTCCGCAACGGCCAGTGCTGCACCTAGGATTTGTTGCTTGGACACAAACTGGAATTAACCCCAAAATAGCTCATGGTGCTCAAGCCCCCCCTTGTGCCACAAGGGACTACGATTTACGATTACAACAGAGCTAATGGTTTCAGATGCCTGTGCATGTACTCGGGATTTAAGCCCCGAGCCCCTCCTACCTTGGGTGCACTATTTGCAATGGTAAAGAAAGCCGCAATGATGCAGACGGTATTAATAACAATGGTATTAATTGCTAAAGCAAATCTAAAAGTGGCAAGTTATTTCAAGCAACTGACACTAACGGATCGTCTTAATTAATCTCGTGTGCTCACCTTTTCTGTCCACTTGTTCCATGTATTTCAATCATGTTTTGTATTACTTGTATTAGGCTTTTGGTGCGGTGGAGGCCATGTCGGATCGTGAGTGCATTCACAACAACGTCCAGGTGAACATTTCTGCCGAGGAGCTGAATTCCTGCTGCGAGTCCTGTGGCAATGGGTAATTGCACCAGTTTCAGACAGGCGTTCTTATACAGTCGCGTCGAGCTAAATTTAAAGTTAATTTTGGATGAATGGCAAAAGTTCGACGTCTAGAGCAATTAGGAGCAACAAGGCGTGCTCGCAGGCGAAAGATCGACACTTGGAGGCGCTGGAACGACACCAGAATGACTTGGTTCCAGACTTCGCTATTTTCATGGGCAAAACCCCATGCAAGTCTACGCATTAAGTTCGTCTGTCTGAAAGCAAAAGTCTGCGCGTTCGGTGCGACTGTAGAACGCCTGTCTGAAACTGGTATAAGAAGTCTTTATTTGACGATGTAGGCCGTGATTCGAAGGTGGTGATAAAAATGCGATAGAAAAATACCTGATTTTTATAGAAGAGGACTTAACGACGTTAAAAGACGGTGTTAGGCATGACGTTTTTATGTATTTCAATCATCGAAGGTACATGTAGTTACGCTACTCCCAGCGTTCCTGTCTTATGCTTCATTTTTGACATTGAAACCGCTTGTCTTTCTGTCATATTCGAAATTAATACAACTCTTTCTGTGTTCCAGTCAATAAAATACATTTTCAATGCTTGTCCAGCAAAACACGACTTTTCATTGAGCTGAATACTTCAAAGTCGGATGTGGAAACCAAGAAAAGCGGGAGACCGAGACGAGGACAGCGCACGGCACCCGTAAAAGCTGCTCCTTTCATTTGCTACGTATGCACGCCAGGCTGTCTGAATCATGCATATGTAATGAGCTATGTAGTGGACATTTCAAAATTGTATACCACCTTGTATCACCTTTAAGAATGGAATAGCTCTACACAAATGAACAGTTAAGATATCAGTCGCATGTCCCTTGTAAAAAATACAAATATTCGCAGTCTCTTTTGAAGGATATTAGCCGTAAAACGTAGGCTTTCGTGTGCAAAAATGAGGGGTACAGAAAAAGCCTGGTTTTAGTGGATCCAAACCTGGGCCGGGAGAATTTTCTTGACAGCAGAAAGATAGATATATGTCTTATATCCAGCCAAACAATAAGTTTTTACTTTTCAAGTCGTTGCAAAACAGTCAGGTGCACCCAATATATTTCGTTATCGCAGGTTTAGACTTCGTGAGATTAACCGAAAACACTGCCGTATGTGTTTCGTGAAAGACTATCTGCGATTGGTTGATTGACATATTCTCTCTAATACTGGCGTATCAGAGATACGCGTAAATGTGTCTGACCAAAATCGGGAACCCAGACTTTGCATCGAAGGAAACCTAGTGAATGTTGATCGTTTAATGGGGAACCGGACTTACCATTCGTCTTGCAAAAAAATAAAATTGCCGGAATCGCTGAGTGAGTAGTGCATATAACTTTTGATTGGCCCGGCAGCAAAAATGTTGGTATTAAACGGATGTTCAATCCTTTTAGTGAAGAATTGTAAGTCTCAATTTTATTCAGTTATTGCAAAACAGTCGGGTGCACTTAAAAAAGAGGAGGCCTGCGATTTTCGTGAAAAACACTAAGCAAGTTTGCGTCCAAATAAATCGTTAGGAAATTGTCGATCATCGCCGAAACATAACTTTATTGATAGTGAAAAACGTCAACTATCTACTCATCAAACCATTTCGACCCACGAATGAAGCAACGGATTTCTTGGCGGGTTGAAGGGACACTACTGTGTTCTCGTTTTTTCTCGCAAACTCCCATGTACTCGCGAGATCGTCAGCGTGCAAATGGAATTGCCAAAAATGCTTATCAGCGAAAGAACTGCACGCTGTTTTCGGAAACTTAAGTCGACCAATATGAATCGAAAAGGACGTGATCCCTACAATTTTGGATGCAAATTGAGCAGGGATTCAAAATGTGCGAGCGAGGCATGATGTTGTTTTACCAGAGAATGGCAAGCCTCAGTACTCATTCTTTTTTCTATGCTGTGCTTGTTTCAAGATGCGCTGGGGGATTCCCAAACGCAGCCTGGGAGTTCTGGAAGACCCATGGTCTTGTCAGCGGAGGCCTGTACAACAGCAAGAGCGGCTGCCAGCCCTACTCCATTCCGGGCTGTGATCACCACGAGCCCGGTCACCTGAAGCCCTGCGGACCGGAGGTCCCAACTCCACCATGCCACCACACCTGCCGGACGGGCTACAACGTCACCTTCGACAAGGACCGGCACTTTGGTGGGTAAAGCAAAGCGGCTTTGAACACAGTGGCGCAATTATTGGGGGAAGGGAGAGGCATGTGTCTCCAGCCCCATATATGTACATGTACACAAACCTAGGTGTCACAGTTAATTTGCTTTCACTGACCCCTCGATATAGCCCCAGAAATTTCTCCCTAGTTTAACACCGTTTAAACAGAACATGTTTTTTTTCCAATTTCCTTTCATTTCTTTTCTCGATCAAACAGATGTTTTTTTGAGCGAGTTCTCGCCTAGATCCTTGTGAAAGTTGCCTTTCCATTATGGTAAACCTTTTAGTGCAGAGCGTACGGTATATTAGCCATCTCTTCACACTCGTGCTTTATACAAAGTTGTTTTATGATTCTCTTTCGTAGGAGGGAGCGTTTACAGTGTCCATTCAAAAGTCAAGCAGATACAGAAAGAGATAATGATGAACGGACCTGTGGAGGCAGACTTCACCGTTTACGCCGACTTCCCCACCTACAGATCCGGTAAGAACTAGTGGCGTATCCAGGAGGGGCTGGGAATATTAATTGGATTGGGAATGCCTCTCTCCAGGACCCTTTTTAGGAATTGAAATCACCAACACTTAAGAACTTAAGGAACGGCATTTGTAACGGTTAAATAGCAGATGTGAATTTTAAAATGAATATATTTATGCTTAATAAACGACAGGCGTTTACCAACACAAAACGGGATCCGTGCTCGGAGGACACGCCGTGAAGATCCTTGGATGGGGCACTGAGGGCGGTGTTGACTACTGGCTGGTTGCCAACTCGTGGAACCCAGACTGGGGAGACAAAGGTGAGTAAAAAGTAACTGTTTTTGGTTATGACTTCACCGGTTTTGCCTTTCTCGAGCAATGTCATTTCATAGTCTTAAGACAGGGCAGACTTTGTGGAATCGGGTTGAAACCCATGAACCAACCCTGCAAAATTACTTACTGCAGACGTGTAGCTAGTTTTGTCACATTGAAAAACGGTGTCATACAGCTGCACTGTGCACACCTAGTAAATGCTAGTCACGTACTTTTAGGAGAGAGACCAAATTGATGGGAGTAAAATTTTCCGTTTGAAACTGGATAACCTGTAATCATGTTCCACATGCACGAGCTGCTTCCGTTCAGAAAAAATGTATCAGGGAGAGTTCATTCGTGTACTAAATCATGACGTGATCTCTTGCAAAACAAAATTGTAAACGTTGTGAAATATGAACCTGCATTTCAGGATATGAATTATGTTATGTACTAGTATTTACTTTTTTAAACGGTGCTCTTGCATTTTATATTATTAATTATTCAAAATGTGATATCTCGATTTACTGTTAGGTTACTTCAAGATCAAGCGCGGGGATGACGAGTGTGGCATCGAAGACGACATCAATGCTGGAATCCCAAAGAAAATGTGATTCTAATTTGGAATAAAGAACAAACACCTCTGCTTAGAAAAAGAAATTTCATTCTGAATTCCGTCGGCTTAAACCAAAGTATGATTTGTTAAAAATTTGGCACCTCTTATTAAAAAAAAAGAGATTTCATTCTGAATGTTGTCAGCTTAAACCAAAGCATGGATTTTAAAA
The DNA here is from genome assembly GCF_054643075.1 of Acanthaster planci. Classification (NCBI taxonomy): domain Eukaryota; kingdom Metazoa; phylum Echinodermata; class Asteroidea; order Valvatida; family Acanthasteridae; genus Acanthaster; species Acanthaster planci. The sequence continues at coordinate 12,213 of NW_028257733.1, read as the reverse complement.
TTTTGCGACGATATGATTGCTGATGGTAAGTATTGATCACTGATCACTACTGCAATGATCAATGCGTTTAGCCTCATCCCACCTAAATCAAATGCACGAATTTTGCTTGTTATTGACGTTTCCAGCAATGCATATCCATCATAATCAGGTTCAGAGCTGTTGGCTCGTACACGCAACTTCAGCGTAGAGCATAGAGAGTCTTTCTTACAAACATTAATAAGCACGCTACCTACTTTTTACCCTGGCACTGATGGAGTCCCTATTCTGAAATAGTCTAATCACCGGTAATTGACGGGACCGCATCGACACATAAACTTGAGACCATGTCAATATAGCACAGGGTGATTTAGGAAAATGTTTGAATGACCCTATGCACATCTGTATTACATCTTTTGCACAGTGCTGTCTAGAAAATGTTATTGCCTCTAGTAAATTGTCACTTAATTACTATAACAGCTTGCCTTGGTGATAAAAAAGAAAAATAAACAAAACAACAAAATATTTAGCCTTTCTTTTAGATTCGTTTTCCTTGCTTTTACTTTAAAAAGGACAAACCTTTGTGAGGGGGTTTGGGAAATTCGAAGAGTTCAGTAAAGTAGTATCGTCAAAGGTAAAAGTGCGTCGGCAGCGAAATAAAGTTATAGACCCTCAGGAACTGCTTTTCCCTATGGTGTACTATTCACGACAAACATTTCTCTCTCTCTTTAGCCTCCATCCAGGCGACGCAACTACACAGCACGACGGCTCCCTTGCGTCGTGCCGCCCCATCGCACCGTCGCCCTCTTTCCATTACGTTTGTAGACGCACGACGCGTCGCGTCGTGCCCTCGCCCGTCGCGTCGTGCAGTCTTAGGTCCTTTCCATGTTGCATTTTTTCCCGCCTAAACGTCGCCCCTTCTGTCGCCCGTCCCGTCGTTCCGTCATGCGTCGCGTCGTACGTCGTGTCTTGCATCGCATCGCCTATTACGTCGCCTAAAGCACGACGTGAGGCACGACACGACTGAAGACGCGATGCGTCGTGTGCTGTCGCCCTTTGCTTCATACTGTTTGTAGAGGGCGCCTTTACTGTTTTCTTTCATTTCCGTCCCCCGTACTTGCATTGTAGGGCACAGTCCACTAATTCAAGACCCATTGAAAACAGTGTAAAATCAGCATTATTCAGGGCCTAATAACATGCGTACCAACCTCCCTGAGATTTCTGAATCACAAATGAAATAATTGTCTGGTCCCTAATCTTTCAATTTCTTTTCAACTTTTGTGGGTTAACCAATTAATTTTTAATTATTCCCACAAAAGTAAATCACCCCCGCAAATGATTTTTCCAATGTCTGATTGCAACCATTTTTCAAGTGGCAACCCTAAACCTTCCTAGGCACTTAGGACCATTTTTCAACAGTAGTTTTTAGCCATTCTGCTTTCATAGGAAAGCTCAAAGACCCAGGCAGTTGATCCTGGCAACAATTTACACAATCTCACCATTTTGGGGGCCAAACAATCTCCTTTTTTCAAAAGATGCTGGGGGGCACTTTTAATGCTAATGAGCTGACCAGAAATTCTCACTTGAATTATGAACCTCATGGTTCTAAAAAGGGTTGGTGCTAGGACTACCCGCGGGAATAGGCCTCACAGGCGTACTCTCTGTTTGCCTTCGCACTTCCTTTAAAACCAATTCAGGCGATGTGCCAAAACTGGAACGCTCTCTTGCCTTACAGTGCATACCTGGAGCTATCCTTGGGCAGCTTCCAGCTGATCTCAGAATCAACATCGATCAGAGATGTATCCCTACTCTTAGGGGTACCCTCACTCACCGTTTTAGGCTGTGTACCCAAGTTTGACAGGCTCTGTGGACAAACGGTCCCTCTCCCATTTTAACCACTGAACCTCCAGTCTTCAACGGTTCAGCTCGTCTAGGACAGAACCCTTGTCACTCCCCATCGGGCCAACACCACTGTCCTTTAATAACCATGCTCATATTGGAGTTCCCTCCTGAACAGGAATCTCGGTCTCAACTAGACTCTTTACACTCGGCCACTGGCCAATTGGCGATACCGGTAACTCACAGGCAAACTCAGGCCGCGGAACTCCCATTCCCAAACCTCCAGAATTTTACACCCTTGTGTAACTACTACCACCCAGTGAATTCCTAACAGGATTGCTGGCTGCTGTCCTGCAGTATGACGAAAGGATTGCAACTCTTCTCAAATCCTTAACAGAATCCCCACCAATTTTGTCAACCCAACAACGAACACAATGCACAAGGCAGTAAAAACCCAGGTAAGCATAACCCACCTACCTCGTTACAATTATCCTCACTGTTCACCTCTGTGAGGCACGTCCACTTCACAACAAAATGACAAAAATGTTACTCTTTATTGGCAAATACAACAAAATCACAGAGCATCCCACTTCTGACACCATTTGTAGCGGGACAACTGACTCCTTTTGTGGCAGACCAGCAGACTGACCTGATCGGAGATGGAATCGACCTGGCCTAACCCCACAAATATATTTATTTAACCTGACGCAAGAATGAGCGGCTACCCAAACGCAAGGGGGGGTATCAGTTAAGGAACGGTGGACTGTGCCTAAGTCTACCACCGCTCGGTGATTAAGTAATTGATTCCTATGTCAGTAAAGATTACAATAAATGCCAATACAAGTAACAAAAGACTGGCCTAAATCTCACGTTGACCAGTGATTTCAAATGCAAATATACGATTGGTTTATTAAATATCAGAGCTTCAGTTATAGTTTACACACAAATGCAATTAATTATGTAAAAATGATCCTCACGGGTAGGTAGTCCTATGTGGTCAACTGCACTGTGGACAACCGCGCCACTATATGTGATTAATTAGGAAGCTTGTTATCCTCAACCTACACCGGGTTAACCCTCACAGTAACCAGGGTAGCCCTCACAATAACCAAGGTAACCCTCACTAACCATGTAACCCTCAATGACCAGGTAACCCTCAATGACCAGGTAACCTTCAAGTCAATAGGTAACCTTCAAGTCAATAATATACCGTAGGCTTATAACTGATGAGTCTTGACTACACAAGCAAAGGCAACCTTCGCAATTATAAAACACAACAGGGTAGACTTTACAACAATAATCCCTACTGCCTTACTAAGTAACACAGTTCCCTAACTGCAACATGATTCAAGGTGACTTGAGTAACCCTCACCTACTTAAAGCTGTTATTAAATAACATTGCGTCAGTTGATTAAGAAGGTGGTTATAATAGTCCTCACTGGACTCTAACGGAAACCTGCACCCAGTAAACCCGCTCAATGAGGAAAGCAAGCTTTAAGACCAGGACTGCAACCAACCGTCGCTTTGCCAACAAGCATGGAACAAAAGCACACGATCCCTCCTGTCTTGCTGCGCTAATTCCCTAATTAACTGGTTCATACGGGTTCCCTAGCCCTGTAATCCAGCATGGCTTATTAAGCCACTTACGATTAAATTTGAATAAAATCGGGTACACTGAGTTCTTTAAAGTTACGTGAACATAACAAATTGAATTCTCCATACTAAAACCAATGTTGCTATACCTCGTGATTCAGGGCAAGCTTTTGCTTAGTTACGAAAGAGACGCCTTGCACCAATACACTGTTCTCAACGGATAAGAACGGCACAAAGGAACCAGTCCAATCCAGAGATGGTGGTCGCTATGTAAAAGTTTGCCCCGAATCACGAGGTATAGCAACAGTGTCTTTAGTCTGAGGAGGAGGAGGCCGAGGAGGAAGAGAGATTTATATGGCGCACTTATGCGGGAAAATTGCAAGGTGCAATTCCATTCCATTATTACCCCTGCTCACTGGGCCCATCAAGCATTCCAGATACCATCTCAGTTCCCTGTGGAGTATACAGCTCGATACTGCCATTTCGGCGCAACACGCCTAAATCAACCACAATAACCATCTCTGCCCTCACAGGTACCCAACTGCTCCTTGGTGGAGAGAGGCAGTGAGTGACAAAATGCCTTGCCCAAGGGCACACGCACAATCGTGCATGACCCCAGGCTGGATTTGAACCCGCAACCTGCGGCTTTACCCGCCAACTACGAATCCGATGCTCTTAGCCACCAGGCTACGGCACTCCACGGCTCCAGGTGCAATGTGGTCCGATCGCCTGACTTCATCAGTCACATATGCGATCTACAAAATGTTCATGGATATACATAAACTTGCTGCGTAATGACAGTTCTCGCTCGCTTTCTACCCCATGCCGTCATAATGGAGACACAAGTGTCCAGCCGTGAGCGAACAATCAAGGCCTACGTGGGCTTTTAGTAGGCAGGCAAAATGTATTTGCTGACCTCATTAATCTTGAACTTAACGTTTCAGCACACAAAACAGTATGCTTCTTCTGTTTCCGTGTCGGGATCTATCTTGTCTGGTGTCACAAGACTGTCACGTGGTTGGACTCTAGGCTGTCAAGTGCGCAGGCGAGTCAATAGGTTACGTTGTTATCACAGTGACTGTGCTTAAATAAAGGGGTGGTGTATTTGCTGACGCACAGGCGACATTGTCAGTGGAACTGCACAGGTGTCGTATACCATCCCGTGAAAGGTTTCCTCAAGGCCTATTCTACGCTGAAGCGTAAACAAGGTTAGTTTCAAGGCCTGGTCAGCCAGCTTAAAAAGTTATTGAGATGGGTGATGGGACGCGCAAGAATCTTTATTTCCGGTTGTGCTCTCGTCATCATTATTCTGGGTCACTGCTAGGCCTAATTTTTAACATGAAATTTAGTGAACCATATAGGAAGGACACAGAAAGAGTTTGAACTGCCCGGGCTATAACATCTGGCCAATTACTGGTTTGTGGCATGCCATAGCGTCCATAGCCAGAGCGCCGCGAGCGCTTGCTATCCGCTCCGAGCGGAACAAAAGAGGGCGTGTTTTTTTTGTTTTTTTTTTTACTCCTTTGGGGGTGCAGACCACTAATTCAAGTGAGAATTTCTGACCAGCTCATTAGCATTACAAGTGCCCCCAGAGTATCTTTTGAAAAAAGAGATTGTTTGGCCCCCAAAATGGTGAGATTGTGTAAATCGTCGCCAGGATCAACTCCCTGGGTCTTTGAGCTTTCATATGAGGGCAGAAGGGCTGAAAACTACGGTTGAAAAATGGTCCTAAGTGCCCGAGAAAGTTGAGGGTTGCCACTTGAAAAATGGCTGCAATCAGACTTCGGAAAAATCACTTTTTGGGGTGTGATTTTGTTTTGTGGGAATAATTAAAAATGTAATTGGTTAACCCACAAAAAATTGAAAAAGAAATTGAAAGATAAGTGACCAGACAAGAATTTCATTTGTGTTTCAGAAATCTCAGGGATGTTGGCGTGCATGCTATTGGGCCCTGAACGGTGCTGATTTTACACTGTTTTCAATGGGGCTTGAATTAGTGGACTGGACCCTTGGAGATCAACGGCGCGTTTGGCGCGGAGCACGCCGAGTACGCGTAACGACTTACAACTATCTGCCTTTTTTTTTTTTTTTGCTGCTTGGGGGTGCACTTCAACTCGGGGCGGATACGCACCATCCGTTTCATAACCACGAAACCCTTTTGTAACCTGTCATCGACGCCGCAATTTTTCGCAGGTAATCTGCATACTGAGGTATAGAGAACTTAGCTTTCAGTAGTAGGCAACATTTTGTTTGCAAGCCTTAGCCAAATTCGTTCCAAGTCTTTGAACACTGATGTATTGGACGGAGGAGGATAAAAATTACAAACTTTGCATGGATAATGAAACGGGGTCGCAAGATTAAAACGTTTTATACATGATAGCAAAAGAAGGTCTTGTATCAAAGATTGTTCTCTCTCTATTTCCTGACCTCAGCAATAATTTGTATTTAATTGCAAGCAAAACACTTCAGGTATGCTAGGACATTACTGGGCATTTTTTAGAATGTTTTCTATTATTCGTCTGACTCAGGGGCGACGATCATTGAACACTTTGAAGTGCATGTACTAGAGTTGCAACTCCTTCTGTGTCCTTCCACTATAAGTGAACGAAGAGTGACCAAAATTTGGTGTCTTTTCATTGCGCTTTTGTAACATAATTATGTGGTGATATACTGGCATGGGACTATGTATCAGCCATGAATTCGCCTTAATGAACAACCTCGGGCAAAAGGTTGTCAAGGGCTTATTATTTTAATTGACCGGCTTTGTTTTGGCTCCCAGCTTAATACACACTAACTGCCGTTACTGGATCTGGCTCATTTTGGGTTTTGTTTCAGCAGCCATGACGCGCTTCGCAGTAGTGTTTCTGGTTAGTGTCCTGGCCCTAACATCGGCCAGCATCGACTTTCAGGAGTACTCCGCAGAAATTATCCAACGCATCAACTCTATGGATACGACATGGAAGGTATGGCAGATGACTGTTCGATGCCGAATTTTCTCCATTTATAAAAAAAACAAATAAAACTTGTCTCAAATCTGTTTACAAGCCACAGTGTGTATGAACAGTGTTCAGCTATTCTACCTACAGAGAACTTTCCGCTGGAAAAACTGAAAACAAAAACATACTGGAAAGCGAGTTTAGGCCTGAACATTTCAAATGCAGCAATATTTTTCTTGTTATTCTTTGGCTCCAGGCTGGTCCCAATTTTTTGGCGAAACCCTGGAGTCAGTTATCGCTCGTCTAGGAGTGAAGTACCCGCTTCCGGTGGAGAAGAGGCTGCCTCTGTACTTCCACGAGGACGTCAGTGACATCCCCGTGACGTTCGACGCGCGCCAGAAGTGGCCAAAATGCACAACTATTTCGCTGATCAGGGACCAGGCAGCCTGCGGCTCCTGCTGGGTATGTTTTTTTGGAGTCACTCTCTCAATTTAATATAATGAGTCTCAAGTTGCTATAGGGCCGCATTTAAGTTTAAGGCCTTTGAAAGAATCCCTCAGGATGTAAATGAAATGGAACCAACATTTTTCGACCACACAATGTCTATGTCTATCAGGTTGCCAAACTTTATTAAGTAATACATCAAAACAAAAACCTAATCTACACTTTCTCACGCACACTGAATTATGAAGCAAACTTTAATATTTTGTACGTTCCAGTCATACGCTTTTCCTCTACAACATTATGTTGTCATTATTTGCTATTTTACTTACACAATTCACTAGAGTTTGCGTACGCGGCTCCATTTTTGCACTGCATGTGCAAAAACTGCTTGTCTTTTCTAAGCATCGATCTTCAGCAGCGGCCACTGCTGCACCCAGGATTTGTTGCGGGGGCACGAACTGGAATTTAACCCCAAAATAGCTCACGATGCTCAAGCCCCCTCCCTCAGTTGTGCCACAGGGGACTAAGATTTACGATTACAACAGAGCTAATCGTTCAAAGAGCACCTCTAAAGAAAACGGGTTTTACCCCTTCAAATAAACAATGAAGCATCCGAATCGACCGTAGTGTAATTTGTCTAAGATGTAGGCGCATGTACCTGGGATTTAAGCCCCGAGCCCCTCCTACCTTGGGTGCACTATTTGCAATGGTAAAGAAAGCCGCAATGATGCAGACGGTATTAATAACGATGGTATTAATTGCTAAAGCAAATCTAAAAGTGGCAATTTATTTCAAGCAACTGACACTAACAGATCGTCTTAATTAATCTCGTGTGCTCACCTTTTCTGTCCACTTGTTCCATGTATTTCAATCATGTTTTTCTATTACATGTATTAGGCTTTTGGTGCAGTGGAGGCCATGTCGGACCGTGAGTGCATTCACAACAACATCCAGGTGAACATTTCTGCCGAGGAGCTGAATTCCTGCTGCAAGACCTGTAGCCTAGGGTAATTACGCCTGTTTCAGACAGGTGATCTTGTCGAGTCGCGCTGAACCAAATTAAAAGCAAATTTTGGATTAAGTACTGCAAAAGTTCGACGTCTGAAACAATTAGGAGCAACAAGGCGTGCTAGCAGGCGAAAGGTCGACACCTGGAGGCGCTCGGAACGACACTAGAACGACTTGGTTCCCGGCGTCGCTCTTTTCGTGGGCAAAACCAAATGCAAGTGTATGTATTAAGTTCGTCTGTCTGAAAGCAAAGGTTGGGTCGACCCCAGTTGCTCCTAATTGTGTCAGGTTCGGTGCGACTGTAGAACGCCCGTCTGAAACTGGTGTACGAGGTCTTTATTTAACCATGTAGGCCGCGAAGATGGTGTGGAAAATGCGAGAGAAAAAGAATTGACGGTGTTAGGCATGACGTTTTTATGCATTTCAATCATAAAATGAAGGTAGTTACGCTACTCCCAGCGTTCCTGTCTTATGCTTCATTTTTGACATTGAAACCGCTTGTGTTTCTGTCATATTCGAAATTAATACAACTCTTTCTGTGTTCCAGTCAACAAAATACACTTTCAATGCTTGTCCAGCAAAACACGACTTCTCATTGAGCTAAACACTTCAGGATGGAAACCAGGCGAAGCAGGAGACCGAGACGAGGCCGGCTTTGTCTCCATCATATCTCCCTAAAAAATCTATGGAAACTTAAGTCGACCAATATGAATCGAAAAGGGCGCAATCCCTACAATTTTGGGTGCAAATTGAGAAGGGAATCAAAATGTGCGAGCGAGGCATGATGTGCGAGAGTGGCAAGCCTCAGTACTCATTCTTTTTTCTATGCTGTGCTTGTTTCAAGATGCGGTGGGGGGTTCCCTAACGCAGCTTGGGAGTTCTGGAAGACCCATGGTCTTGTCAGCGGAGGCCTGTACAACAGCAAGAGCGGCTGCCAGCCCTACTCCATTCCGGGCTGTGATCACTACGAGCCCGGTCACCTGAAGCCCTGCGGACCGGTGGTCCCAACTCCACCATGCCACCACACCTGCCGGACGGGCTACAACGTCACCTTCGACAAGGACCGGCACTTTGGTGGGTAAACCAAAGCGGCTTTGAACGCAGTGGCGTAACTATTGGGGGAAGGGAGAGGCACGTGCCTCCGGTCCATTATGTACACAAACCTATGTGTCACAGTTAATTTGCTTTCGTTAAATAGCCCCAGAAATTTCTCCCCAGTTTAACAACGTTCAACAGAACATGATACTTTCAAGTTTCCTTTCATTTCTTTTCGATGGATTCTCATCAAACAGATGTTTATTTTGGTAAGAGCTATTGCCTAGATCCTTGATTGGGGAAATTGTCTTTCCATTATGGTAAGCCTTTTGGTGCAAAGTGTACGGTATATTGGGCATCTCTTCACACTCGTGCTTTATACAAAGTTGTTTTATTATTTTCTTTTGTAGGGGGGAGAATTTACAGAATTCCCTCGAAAGTCAAGCAGATACAGAAAGAATTAATGATGAACGGACCTGTGGAGGCAGACTTCACCGTTTACGCCGACTTCCCCACCTACAGATCCGGTAAGAACTAGTGGCGTATCCAGGAGGGGCTTGGAATATTAATTGGATCGGGAATGCCTCTCTCAAGGAACCTTTTGCAACGGTAAAATGAACCTTTTGTAACGGTAAAATGACAGCTGTATAATGTATATATTTATGCTTAATAAACGACAGGCGTTTACCAACACAAAACGGGAACCGCGCTCGGAGGACACGCCGTCAAGATACTTGGATGGGGCGTTGAGGGCGGTGTGGACTACTGGCTGGTTGCGAACTCGTGGAACCCAGACTGGGGAGACAAAGGTGATTAAAAAGTAACTGTTTTTGGCTATGACTTCACCGGTTTTGCCTTTCTCGAGCAATGTCATTTCATAGTCTTAAGACAGGGCAGACTTTGTGGAATCGGGTTGAAACCCATGAACCAACCCTGCCAAATTAATACTGCAGACTGTAGTCAGGGGAAATCAATTTATACATGTACATAAAACTTTCCTGTCAGCGCCCAAAAGAGGGCGCTGTCATTACAGTTGTCTTGTTTGGTGCGTCTCCGCCGACAGATCAAAAGCAAAAATGCCGCTCAAGTTCGAGGAAATAGTGACTGAAAAGCTGGATGATATTGTCCAAAAATTAAATAGTTTAAGTGTAAGCCAGTCCAAGATTATCGTTCGGGTAACCGACTTAGAAAAACCGCGTGCAGAGGCCGAGGAAAAGCCCGCAAACGTGGAAGACAGTGCACAACCTCTGACCAACGCGGTCCAAGATGGTGGCACCCATGCAGATGTAAACGCGCCCCTCAGCCCTGGTTGTGATGTGGTACTACTAGTACTACTAGTAGTACTGGTAGGACCACATCTGAGGACATATAGGCAGATTTTCACTCCATTAAGGACTCTCTGCAGCAGATTAAGTTGCCAAGCGACTTCAAACTGAAAGATACAAAGACTGGTGTCAAGCGACTAGACCAGTCTTGGTGCAATTCACTTGTCAAATCAGCCCGCTGCGTGGAGATGACGCTGAAACTACTGACCGTCCTTTCCAAAGAAAATACTGATCCAACCGAGGAGGATTGGGCCGCACTCTTTGCCGTCCAAATTGCACACATGCGGTTCCTTCAGGAGGATTATCAGACAATCCTTGTCAGTTTGATAAAAGTGCCGCTAAGATCTTCGCACACTGCAGAAAAGCACCAATGCGTTTTCCAGTGCAGCACAACTCCGCCAGGGCACAGGCAAACACAGGCAACCCTAGTAACAACTCTAGGACCCCAGGTCCGTATGGTTGGCGTACTTCAAACTCTCGTGGTGACAGGACGTGGTGACAGGTACCGCTCCTTCTCAAGTGGTGATCGCTATCGCTCCTTCTCTGGCAGGAATTTTGGAGGCAGGGGACAGTACAGAAACGCGGACTATCATGATCACACGTCAGACGCTGCCGACAGCCCAACCATGTACACTGGTACTCTTCATTGAGTTGTGAGTTAGGATTGTCCATTTGGTGCCTTTGGTCATACTGTTCACAAGTTTTCTTGCTGTGCCCATGCGACACTACATTTTTCATGTGTTACTCCACAACCTTGTCAAGTCACATGTCACGTTGGAGGGATATTGGTACTTCAGACAGTGTAATTTCTGGTTGTCAGATGGTGTGCCATTGCTGTTGCCTGGGTCACCTCCATACCTAAATTTACCCAATCACAGTATCACACCGAAGCAACAGATATTCGTTTCCAACGAGATACGTGAACTTTTACATGTTGGTGTTATTGAGGAGGTCAGTTATAAGCTGCACTGTGTCTCCCCATTTGTTGTGTACCAAAGAAATCTGGATCCTACAGAATAATTCATGACCTCAGGATATTGAATGGGCTTTGTAATTCTCCTAAGTTTGTTAATGAAAGTATTGAGACAGTTGTTGATTTAGTGCAGTCTAATGACTATGCAATCATGGTTGACATTAAAAATGGGTTTTACCATGTACCAATCTTACCCGATCACCAAACGTACCTAGGTTTCTCATGGAAGAACAAGTATTATGTGTGGAAGTGTCTTCCCTTTGGGTTTAGTGGTTCACCATATTTTTTTCTTTAAAGTATTTAGACCTGTTGTAGCACATTTGAGATAACTTGGGTAAAGACTTGCCCTTTATGTGGATGATTTCATCCTTTTTGGAAATGATACAGAAATTGATAACTTCAAGGACATACTGCTGGACACTTTAAGCTCCTTGGGATGGCACATAAACGAGACAAAATCTGTGTTAGTTCCGTCACAAAGTGTTCAATACATAGGCTATGTGATTTCAACTCAAACCAAAACCCACTATCAAAATTCCATATTCTCGAATTAGAAAATAAAAGAAAGATCTTCAGCGGGTATTGAGTGCACGAACAGTAAAAGCCAGGGTACTTGCAAGAATTCTAGGCCAGTGTGTATCTATGAGCAAGGCCATCCTTCCTGCAAAATTGCTCCTCAGAAACGCATACAGACTTCTTGCAACCAAGGAGTCTTAGGAGGATACACTGATCATGAACAACTCGACTTACTCCGATCTCGAGTGGTGGCGAGATGCAGTAGGCATATGGAATGGTCGGATCGTTGCCCCACGACAAGTAACTGCACAGGTGTATACGGACGCCAGTGGAACAGGTTAGGGGGCCCTGGTTCCAAACCTACGAGGCAGCAGGCTTTTGGACAATGCCCATGAAGTTTGCATCGATAAATTATCGCGAACTAATGGCAGTTATTTCTGCGCTAAAATCCTTCAAACATCTTCTGAATGGCAAAAATGTACAAACTACAGTGGCCTACATCAATCATCTCGGAGGGCCATTCCCCGATCTAACACAGCTTATGACATCAATTTGGTTGGAGGCTCAC
>NW_028257732.1:0-54060 GCF_054643075.1 Acanthaster planci | reverse complement strand
CAAGAATAATGATGATCGTGGGGAATCTGCTTGTGTTGTTTACAACCCTCTCCCCTCAAAAGAGGAGAAACAGTCATTTAAAGACAATTAAAACGATTACACATTTTTGCTAAAGAGAAAAGGGTTCGCGCTATCTCTCCCGCCTCTTACAAAATTATGTTCTAAGTTACTAAAGACATACAAAATTGAATCGATTTTACCTGGCGCTACTTTTTCCAGGGCCACTTCCGATGTGACTGTTGTGTAATCCTATAGCACAGGATTCGAGTGTAAATGATTATTAAAAAGCTAAGTGTCGTCTTTTTGTTTATACTGATGTGTCTGCATTTGAAGATTTTATCTATGGACACAAGAATATTGCAGAAGAGATCTCTCTTTTCTCCTGATATTCTTTAGGTTACGGTGACGTGGTTCCGGTGACCGTTGAAGGGAAGGTATTCTGCGTGATTTACTCGATATTTGGCATCCCACTCACCATGCTCTACATGGGAGGAATAGGTAGCTTCCTGGCCCGTCTTATCTTGACTCTCTGCAAGATTCTTCATCTAGGGCAGCCCATTAAGCGGGCTATGTGCCCCTGTGGGACCAGGCGCAAGAGCGAGTCCTATGAAGCCGCCAAGTCGTCCTCCAAGCGCAAGACAAGCCAGGCAAAAGAGGTTCAGGAGGAGAAGGGCGAGAAGGATGGGGTCGATGGCTGAGCTGTCTGTGGTGACGACCCAGCATGGAGTGGAGGCGGGCCATGGGGTAACATCCAGCGTGGAAGACGAATTGGAAGCTCCGGTGTTACTCGTTGTAGCTATCATAACGGGCTACATGTGCGCGGGAGCATTCTTGATGGCAGGCATCGAGGATTGGTCCTATGGAGAAGCTCTCTACTTCACTTTCATCACCCTGACAACAATCGGATTTGGGGACTACGTTCCTATGATGCTGTACAAGGAAGATGCATTCTTCGTTTGCATGGTCTACGCGCTTTTTGGTCTGGCTGTGATATCTATGTGCATTGCCCTAGTCCAAGCAAAGGTTCGTCGTCTTGGTAATCGATTCTGGGACTGCATTGGATGTTAAATTTACCCACAGGTACACCAACAGGCTTTCACATTCATCCCTATACCAGTATTGTACATGTCAATCAAACTTCTTGTCATTCACTCACACCAAGCGGCGTTGCGCTGAGTTGTAGTGATTTGTATCGCACGAAGTCTATGCTTGAACTCGAAACATCCGAAGAACTGATATCGAAGCTAATCACCACTTCAACGTCTGCAAAGAGTCTAATCGTACATGTATGATCGTATATAACATCGATACCGTTTAAGATTTGCTTTTTATAACCTGTACTTGTCTTTACTACCATCAGGTTCACTTGTGCCTCATTTTGAATCCAGTTTAAAGTTTATTTACACATATAAATCGTAAACTAACTTATAAAATCAACTTGATACTGTTTGCCATGTCAGTGTGGTAAAACACACGTATTGTATTGCATTTCAAGTGAAATCTAATGGGGCTCAAAACAATTACATGTATACACGCTTGCCTTTTGGCGTCTTTAGCTGGTAAATCATATTTCCCATAGATACGCGTTATTTCCAGTCATGGCCGAATACATCTGACCCAGCTACGAGTAGATTTAGCGCCCTCTTGCTGTATGTGGCTAGTAAAGCAGTGACGTCATGAGATGTAATGTGAAAAGTACAAGGGGTTGTTTATTTAAATATCAAATAAGTTCGGTCATTGTGATGCCTCTGATAAGTAACATATTGTGATGTATGTAGGATTTTCTTTGTCTGTATACGAAGATGCAATTTTGAAACTTCAATATTACACGTACAATAAATAACTCAAACGCAGTATTTATGACGTCACATTTATGCTAAATACGACCCACGACCAACACCCCAAGACAAACACTAACACAAGACTGCAATTAAAGATTTGAGGGAATCCTTCTTGGGTAATAATTCTACGAGTATTTACACTACCAATGACATTAACAAGCAACTCAGTATATGTTAGCATTACTCTCAGTATGCACAATTAACACGCACATAAATAGACACATATAGACCTATATAGAATGTTACATTGTCAAGATTTTATTGTAAATTAATTGTTCAAAATGTTAACCTTTACATAAAGGTTCTAATTATGATCAGTAACCTTTCGGCATACTTCACACTAATTTACTACATTCATCACACCAAAAACACTTTTTAAATCTCATACGCCTTTTATGAAACATTGTGTAAGCATTAATGGTCTAGTTGAAAATATCTTTTAAAAAAGTGTAAGCCTATTGTTATGTTGCATGAAGAAAAAGACGCATGGAAAAGCAGCTTACGCGTTTCAATACTGAAAGATTTGTTACGCTGATTATGAGTGATAAAGAAAAAAAGACAGAACTTTCGAATGTCGTCCAGACTTTCTTTACCTTTAAGTGCGTCTTTAGTCGATAGAAGACTTGATATTGAAGGATTATGTATTTGAGGCGTCTGTTCAAGCCATTAAAAAAATCGCATTGTAATGACTTCGTGCGTGTGTCAGCGAGAAGGGTGCGTCCACCAAACAACATTACGATTTGGGTAGGCATTTCTGGTCGTACGCATTCCCAGCAGGAGCTCCCAGTAATAGAGCCTGAAAGTTGACCCCTGATGGCGCGCTTCCGAAACCCTTGAATAGGAAAAATAAGTGCACAAATTGTACAATTTAGAACATTTTTTTCGTTAAGTTACTCAAAAAAATCCAACTTAGAAAGACGGCTTTGGAAGATATTTGCAAGTATATCAGTTTATAGAAACTGAAAAATCACCTGACCTAAAAGAGAAATATCCTTCCAAAAATTGACCTATCACTTTCGAAATTCTATTAACACATGTACAGTGTACAGTGCATGCGGAAGTCTCATACCCAGAGGAACATTTACGGTTTGGAATTTTACAGTCGTCAGTCGTTAAATGCCGAAATAAAACAGATCAAAAGATTTTATACACTTTTATAATTTATAAAGTAATAAATTTCAAGCAGTAGTCTACCTTTACGAAGGATTCTAATATTTTATCTAACCCTTGCTGACAAGAACTGCGTCATGTCAACTCACTGGAATCCGGAACCCATCGATTGCAGGTAGGTAAATCTTTGCAACGTTGTACAATCTCGTTTTCACAGAAGCCCGGCCCGAGGAGTGAAAACAAACGTGCATGAAAAAGGGGACGTGGTTACGATACCACCGGAAGTGAAAGGTCGTTAATGAAATTCGTTTTTTACCCATCTCCAGATGACTTTTCTGAAATATTACTTGAGGAAAACAAAGCTAAAATGTAAATATGAGTGTTTTATGGGGTGGTTTGAGTTGGGAATCATTCTTCCAAAAATTATCGAACGTGACAGGACGGCCCATGTAAAATCCCAAAAGGCGGACAGCCCGAGGGTTCCAAAGCTCGCTGCGAGACCTTCAGGCCTAACTTTCAGGCTCTATTTCAGGCTCTATTTCGTAAATCTTTTGCGTTTTCGCGCGGGTGGACATCGAGTGTGCGGCACCAGTGGTGTTTGACAGTTGGTCCGCCCTCTTTTCATCGTCAGTGAGCAAGAAGTACTCGTGTACAGAACTTATGGATCCAGTTAGAATCTCCGCCTCTGGCGTCAGCTAACGCAGGTGGTTGGTGACATGAGCGCCCTCTTGCAGGAATCGATTTAACAACGTCTTGAGTCAATACTATCCCTCTGGTTCGTCTACATACAAAAATGCAGTGGCGTGATAACATAACCTCTTATTTCATTCCACGATGATACATTGACTATCAAGTTCCGTAAAAGCACTTACGTCAATGCAGGGAGGATGCAAGCTTCGCATCCTATACTTCGCCGCTGGTACATCTTTCTGTAACCGCAACTGCGAAACGATCCTGTCTTCTTGTTTCCTACCTTCATGCTGTCGCTAGTGGTTGGTGACTACATTTCCTTCTTGTTTGGTGAGTGCAAAAGCTCTTGCAATTATTGTGCTATATTAATGATTTGTGGGGTACGGTTCCCTTGCTTCACTTGACCAAACTTTTCTGTGATTTGCGCGCTTAAAGCAGTGTCAAATTACAAGTCACTCAAACATAATGAATAAGTACACGCTCAGTTCGTTCTAGCTTCAATTAGCTCTTTGGTATAGTAAGGTACTTCAGCCTTTTAATGTGGTAACTGGGCCCAAGAGCCGCCTGACGAGTCTATGTCACTACACGTTTACGCAGTGTACATGTACAGTATACTTCACAGTTAAGGTCATTATCTGAAAATGCTTAGCAATGAAACTGTTTACAGACGAGCTCTCTTCTTTTAGCGGAACTTCACACAAATTTGCTTATCAGACATTTAATGCTCTTCAATACTACTCATCTTATCAAATGGGTCATTCGGTTATGGACTTTGTTTAGTTCTCGAACTCCAAAGGTAATATCATGTTTGACTTAATGCCAAACATCAATCAGTACATCTTGAAAGTTTGCATGTTGAAAACCACGAATAAGATAAACTCGAGCACGGTAAAGCCACCTGCGACTTCCTATATTCGGAATCATTTTTGGCCCGTTTGAATTTGCCATTTGGGCTCAAAATGATATCAAACCGTACATGAAGTATGGGAAAATCTAGCTGCACGAATTATGATGTCAAAAAGTTAAAATGAAAGTTTACAATCGGTGATCTTTAATAATATCAACCACCTCAAATACAGGTTGAATGAAACGTTATACGTAGTTATATTTGTGCATTATTCAAAATGGCTGTCTATTCTTCGAAATATACATTCCCTTCAGTTAAGTAAAATTAAACTAGAGCGTATGACTCTTTGAACTAAATTCCGTCTGTGCAGGGAAAGGAAACTATTTACTCGTCTGTCATGAATTACAAAAAGTAAGCACAACTGTGTTCTTGAAGTACTCTCTAAATAAACTGTGTAGTTATAATTGATTAGATCAGATCCAAGTAACCTCCAGCAGTTATAAACGTCCGATTGACAATGGCGTAGATCCCATTGGCGTCGATCCCATTGGAAAACCAGTAACAGTACCGTTACGATTAATTGGTTAAGTACATAGAAACCGGGGAATCTACTTGCAAGTGAGTGAATGTGCACGCACATACGGAGCATGATTCATTCTTGCCGGTCCGCAATCCAACGAAGCTACGAATTTTTGCTTTAATTTGTTTCTTTTCATGCTTGCTGAACTTAGTTGCGGAACAGGAAACTCACAAATTAATCCAGGCACAACAGTGCTTGCTTTAGAGGTCAAAACGGACTCGGCGTGGTTTGCGAATGACCGTGGCATTTAATGTTTTGAAGAACAATGAATGGTAGTTAAAATAAGGAGTCATTCAGGCAGAATCAGAAAAATTTAACGATATTTATTTCCTCTGAAAATTTCATGAAGACAGCTGGAGCACAGACACGGGCGCGGCTCTTGAAATGTTTCATTATTCCAAACACCGCATCATTACTATTCAGAAATAATAAGAATTCTACAATAATTTCGGCAGGTGAATCGATGCCGAAGATTTGGCGTACTGGAAGGGCAATTCTGATAAACAATAATTAACAATTCAAATGCTTTTCGCCCTATCAGCCTTCAAGATAGTGTTTATTTTGATTGACTCTTCTATTTTGGAGTGGTAACTCAATTATGTAGCTCATTCGTGGGAAGGGTTCAGGTGCGTGACATCAGAAAGAGTTGCCGGTCATGATACTGCATTTTCAGGCAGTCAATCAAAGCGCGTCCAGTAGGTTAAATGGACTCGGCCTTCCTGGGTTTGTTCTATGCCAAGCTAAGGAGAGCTGATCACTATGCATAATGTAGCCGGGGTCCTCCATGACCGTCGAGTTCGTGAATGCTTTCAAAATTAAGCTGCACTGCTTGAGCCTACAGAGATGTTTACCTCTGTTTCAGCTTCCAACGAGTCCTGGTTGGAATGGATTGGGTTCTCAACCCACAATTCCTCCGAATAAACTGCATGTTTTTGTTCCAAATCTGAATCTGGATTGCTCCGTGTTTCCTCAAAGATTCACAAGGGTCCTGCAGGCCAGTGATTTAACCCTTTCCTATAAAACTGCCAAAAAGAAATCAAATAGCAAGGAAGGATTGTTTATGTGCTGTAAAAAAAAATACACTTCAATGATTTTATGCAAGAGCACACGCACGTCCTCCAATAATTCTATATAATTCTATAATGATAAGTACGCAAAATCCTGAATTTCTGTTAAAAACCTGGGAAAATGCAATCAGTGGCCCCTTTAAGCAACGCAGCAAAGATGGTACACGCCAATGCAATGCCCACAAGTAGTTGATATAAATATCTTTCGCTATAGAGTACAAACAACATGAGCATTTTCCCTGGACGGCACTTCGGGAAGTTACATATGTGGCAAGCCAGGCGGATGAAAGCGACATTTCACCAGTTGCCAAGATATCTCAAGTGGGGCCCTGCAAAACACTCTCCTTCAGAGGGAAATATATCTGACGTCAGGGGTCCAAAGACTACGCGGAAAATTGACTGCTAAATGTCTCAAAATAACACGAGGCTCGCTCTTTCCCCAGGGTCGGATGTAGGTCCGGTAACGAGAGGAAAAACAAGTGCATCGCTGTTTGGTGTGCTCTGACATAGGTCGTGCTGGTTGTAGGCTTTTCAGTAATAGAATGGTGCCAACACTAGGTTTAAATCACTCTGCTTAACTAGGAGTGTTTAACAGAAATAAAACAGACTAAATGACCAGCATTTTTCCTCCAAAATTTAACTATTTGGGCTTCTATCCTAAGCCTTATAGATATGAAAAATTCGTTGGATAGTTGTTTCATGTACCGCTATACGTAACAAAGCCATTTTGGAAAGAAACAATGCAACCATTCTATATACTCTAATTTTGTAAAAAAAAATGCACCCGGGCGTATACGTATGAAGTTATGGTTTTCCGCATCGCGCGACTGCAAGGCAAAAACACATAGCGTTATGACGTCAGAAGGGACCTTGGACCATTTCGGTGAAGAGAAAACGAACCAGACTGGTTACGTAGTTTGATATAATTACCTTGTGCTGGCCCGAGTCAACGATAACCCAGAGGGTTTAATACTCAAAGCATTCCAAACAATCACGTGCTTTTTTACGAATGAGATTCCATAAAAATGGAAAAGTGAGGAAGAGTTTACCAAACGTGCTCGTCTCAGCGACGCCTAGATTTGGGAGAGATGCTCGTTTCCAATCTAATAGTTTCACGACCGAGACAGATCAGGGGCCGGGGCGAAAATCGCTGGAGATAGAGAGTATTATGGCCATCTCCTTGGCGTTTTGACTGTGGCCGTGAGACATAAAATCGCTGTTGAAGTTTTGTGCATGTACAAAACAAACGAAATGCACATTATGGCGCCCTCCCATCAACATTGCCATGCGGAGAAGCACAGCAATCATAAAAGGAGAATGTGTAAAGATTGAAATCCAAGAATCTGAAGTTTTTATTTCGAAAATCATTTTAATGGGAGTGGAACGCCTCGTGAACAAAAATACATTGAAACTGAGACCTCGCATTATAAGCAGCCTTTGACGTGTACTGAATGATTTCTCTCATTTCTTTTGTACGTTCTGGTTGGGTTAGTAAAATGTGAAATGATTTCAGGGTACCGTGCAATTTTTTACCATCTAAGGAGTCATTTCTACCAGGCATACGGGTCACCGATAAATAAAACTATTCACTACTGCCCTGGAATGTTCAGTCCACAGCCGCTCGAACTCAGAAAGAAATGGTCGAACTTAGAGCTCTTCAGAGTATTGTGGGGTGACAAGGCAAGTCCCGTTTATCAAACCAAAGTCAACAATTCTAACCAATTCTAATGTACATCTTCTTCCTCCGTCACTATCGACGCTTCACCAAGAAGTACTTCAAGACGAGTGAATGCTTTTAGTGGCTTGTCTTTATAAAAAAATGCAGGCGTTTGCAACTGAAGTAAACTGGATAAGTGCTTACTCCATGCGTGACAATGACTTGGACTTGATGTAGATACAGTATGCACCAGTTCGGCATTTCAAAAAGCCGAGGTCTTTATGGCTGCGCTGATAGGACAGACTATCGCGCGAGCGCCCAGCTATGCCGAATAGCCTTGTCCTGAGCATGCGTTGTTGAAATACCGACCTGACTCATTAAAAACTATAGGGGTGGTAATAAGAAACTACAGCTAATTCAGACACAGATTTGAGAAAAGACAGAAGGACAGAAATACCAAAAGTACAGATTGAGAAATTGTGTAAATGGCATGACTCATCTGAGGTTAATATTGACAGAATCCAATCAATATCTCTGCCTCAAGACTTAAAAGATGAATTCTGTGATCCACTCTATCTCTCGCTCTAGAATATCTTTTGAACAAATATATTACCCGACTTTACCGAAAATCGGTGCTAATTTCAAAGACTGGTGTCTCTTTAGACGGAGTACCATCAGTTAACATCTACAGGTTGAGGAAAGGTGCGAAGGCGGACATCTATTAATCGTTAGTTTCTTGTGACCTGTCTTCTTGCAGATTTTGATGTCTAAAGTAAAAAAAATGGGCATATCTTATGTTGTGGAACACGAAACCAACAAGACTTTCTTCACGTTCTTCTCCGAGTTTGACAGAGCTTGGAAAGACAGCCACATCCTCGTCAACATCATCCTTGGGTTCCTATTCGTCATGTCCTTGGGCGGCAACACCCTGGTCATCTCCTTCTTCGTCCGTTTCAAGGCCATTCGCCAAGTGACCAATCTCTTTATTACCAACTTGGCTGTGTCTAACCTTACCTTTTCCATCTTGGTCCCCCTGGTAATGACAACGCAGGTGACAGGCGACTGGGTGGTTGGTGACGCACTTTGCCACTTAGCGACAGCCATCGAGTTCATGAGTGGCATTGTCTGTGCGTGGACTATGGTTCTGATCAGCGTCGATCGCTACCAAACAATCGTCAAGCTGCCAGGCCGGCGATCTACACTCAAAGGCACACTGGTCCGTGTGGTGCTGGTGTGGATCGGAGCCATATTTTTCACCAGTCCTCTTGCAGTGTTCTTCAGGACGGTTGAATCTGCAATCAAGGGACAAGTCCAAGAATGTCCTCCGGAGAGTGATCGTCTGTTCAGTGGATGCACCTGGTCCTCATTACATGTTGTTGATTTACGCATGCATCAACATCTTCCTGGTGTTCATCATTCCACTGACCCATCATCACGAGGAACTATCGGGCCATCATGAAGAAGTTCTCCTCCAGCGTCCAGCGGATGCGAAACCACATGGAATCGGCTCCCAGGACCCGTATCAGCTCAGTTCGGGCTGCGGCCCATGTCCACAAGGAGGCTCGCGTCCTACGGATGCTGATCGCTATGGTAGTCCTCTTTGTACTCATGTGGGGTCCCGTGACTGTTTTCATCTTGGCCTACACGGCTGACTACGAGAACCAGATCATTCAATCGTACCAGCTGACAACTGTGTTCATTATAACCTACGCTAATGCCGCCTTGAATCCTGTGGTGTATGGGATATTGAATGAACAGTATCAGAGTCAGTTCCGACGGCTCTTCAACCGGATCCGGTGCAAAGTGACTCTGTGTGACACCTCGGTGAGAGAAAATGGCAGCACAGTGGGACGAAACAGCATCAGGCAAGTAATACGCACGCTGAGTGGCAGGGAAATTCAGAACAAAAGATATGACAACGGTGACGGATTCTGTGAGAATGTTATGGACAACATCTGTGAAGAAACACAATCTTAACTATAATAAATGCACACGTAGGGTCAAAAGATTTAATTGTATTCTAATTACGTGTTCCAAAGATGCACATTTTAAAATATCATCCACATTATTTTCACAATTATAATTGCACACAAACACAAAGTGGGGAATACCTTATCGATAAGAGTCTTGAGGGACACACTCCTTAGCACTTTGTATGATATTTACTCAAGAAGTTTTAGTTTAGGAATTGGGACAAAGTGCCAAAATAACTTTTTTCGAAAAGTTACAAAAAGCCAAAGTTTGGAACAAAACTGTCTAAAAGGCTCTACTTTTGAGACATTTATCATTCTCCACGCATTTCATATCTCACAATAATGTATTTGTTTCAGATCTGATGTGGATCATATCATTGTGTGTTTTTTATGTGTAAAATGGAAAAAACCGTTGTTAAAGAAGCAAAGCACATCTGTACAATGCGAAGGTACTTTCTGACACCTGGGTACACGTTTACTGTGTAGCCAAAGCATATTACGCACTCCTGGGGAGGCACTATTGACACCATCAAGTATTTCTTCTTAGAAAGAATAATTGCTATTTTCATGGTTATCTAAATAACTAGTGATGTTTCTGGGGTATCACTCAACAATACCGCCGTTTCACCAAGAGATTGCAACGTGTTCGCCAATCACAATGTGCGAAAGTTGTCGACCCAAAGCGCGTTTAGAAGGGGTCGACAACTTTTGAGCGTTGTGAATGGCCAACGCGTTGCAAACTCTTGGAGGCGCCCTATTGTAAAACGGCCGTATTACATTACTACAATTGTTATTAGGAAACATATTCTCTGGTGCATTTTCAAGGGCTTTTTAGAATCAGAATGTTTCAAGATAATCATTTTATCTACTTGAATAGTAACGTCAAGAATATCAGCAGATTATGAAAGACAACCAGGCAACCAAAAACATAAGGATGAGAAAACAGCTGAGAAATGTATACAATGAAATCGCTTCAACATACAGCAAACTTAGTAAAACTCTCACACATTTAATGTTGACAAGCATGTATGAAGCCTTTCTTTACCAAAAATACTCTTTCGTCAGAAGAAAACATCGCCCTAATTCTAATATTTCATGTTATAGTGTTACTCGAATAGAAACAGGGCAAGAGCAAAAGAACTTTCAGCTTTCTCTAATTTATGAGCTAACTGCAACTCCTGAATGTGGTCAGAATTCACATTTTGTGGACACATTTCTAGAGAGCTTCAGACAAGCTACACGGTAAATCCTGCAGCCTGTAGTAACACATAGAAAATTCTATGACACCAGGTGAGTGTTCAATGAAAAAAGTAAGCCATCAGCTTTAAGAGGAAAATATTTAATGCTTTTTTTAATGGGCTTCAAGACTCTTTTTAAGAAGCACGCCCAATAAAGTTTATCTACACAAGAAAGTAACACCTGCAATATCAACACATCTGCATTTCACTTCTTTAAGGCATTCACAATCGATCAGTAAAATATGGGCGGCCATTGGGACAAGAAAGACAAAACGAAAATAATAAATAAAACCAAGAAATACAAATTTATATATTCGTCGTTTCTCTTTATACTTTTCTCATTCATATTTGTCTGGTGAATTTATATGTTTCGTTTGTATTTATATTTATCGTATGTGATTGTATTTTTCATTTATGTTTATTTTTTCGTTTGTATGACATTTCTCTATGTATATTTATATTACTTGGTTTTATTTATAATATTTGTCTTTTTTGCCCCAATGGCTGCCCATAGTAAAACCTTTGGCCAAGCCATGCACTGGATATGCAACAATACAATGTCTACTTTACAAAAAAGTTACAGGAACCAGACGAATCACTTGGTTTTAACCAGGACTTTGTTTCAAAAAGGAGTGGGAAAACAAAGAAAACACAGAGAATTTCAGAATTTGGGATCCTCAAATCTGTTCTTTTAAATAGAACTTTGTTGTAACAGGTGTTCTTTGTATCAAGAGAAGACTGTAATTGTAAAAATAAATCTTGTTAAATAAACAGTCTACCATTAAAAAAACCAAACTTCTTCCAATTTCAATGTGCAGATCAATTAGTAGAAGACTATTTGTAAAGGGTGCACATGATCTCATTAAGGTGGAGAGGTTAGTACATTCCAGCCAATAAATACCTTAAGCTTCTGTCTTCTGCAGAGTGATAAAGAAAGTCTTGATTTCTTGTGGATTCAGGGTGAATATGGTTGTATTTCTAGCCCTTGGCGTTGCTGCATTTGACAGAAAATTCAAGTAAACTTTTCAAAGTGAACCAGAAATGCATCCAAACTACAAGTATTTGACTTGCATAATGATGAATAATGGCAACAACAAATGCATAGAAACAAAATAACAAAATTACTCCGACATTGCTGAAAAGAATAGGAGAGAGAGTTGTATAAACAGCGAGCTGAAAGGAACAGAAGCGTTTCATTTGATTTATCCCCTATTGCATGTAATTGAAACATAGCTCACCTGCTCCAGAATTGTTGAACTGTTGGCTAGCACTTGGGTCATCTTTGACCTTCCAGGTCCAGCGTTTGACCTGATCAGCTTGCCAGATAGCTGTCAGGCTCCTCTCACTAATGCTGGCGATGGTACCCAAAGGAGACAGGAATTTCTAAGGTAATCAGAGATCATAACAAAAATATTGTAACTTGCTCCATCAACATGAGGAATAAGTTGGGAAAATGTTCCATTTTAAATAAACTAGAATAGACCTGTAAAGACATTTTCAGTTGTAACATTAGCAATCAACAGCATGTAATAAAAGATGGAAATTAACAGGAACAATGTAAGTCAATAGCCATAAGGGATGGTTTCAGCTCAGCATTTTAAATATGTAAAAATACTTTTACGAAAATAAAAAATATTAATTTAACTGAATTACTACCATAGCTCTGTATTAAGAATTTATTCAAATATATAAATCATCCTGAATAGTGTATTTTGTTAAAATGGTATTTTTGTTCAGTAATAGTTTTCTCTTTAATTATTCTTCGACGCAAACAAATTTGGTATTACAGATTTTTATTTTTTCAGAACAAAATGGATTGCTTGCCTTTAATTCCCTAGACATAGGAGGTCAAAAATATCACTCAAAATGCTTTAGGGAACAAGCCCGATAAAATGATTGAGGAGAGGAGGGACAAGTAGCAGATCCTGAGTGAACTACCTGGTGACCTGGTTAACAACAATAAATCTCTCACTTGATGAATTTGCAAACAAGCAAACTGAATCATTGTTTATTTAGATATTCTGCAAATCATCGATGGAATGCCAGACTGAATGATTCATTGTTGGAATAATTAATAACAAACTGGATGGTTGGTGGAATGTTAATGTAGTCCACATGGACTGCTAGGAGTTTGAAGAAAAAGGTTTATGACTGAAGCATGAAAAGAAAAGTCAGGAAAAAACATAAGGTACAAAGAAGTGGAAGATATTGTACACTTTTTCCAGTATGTAGAAATGGAAGTAAAAACCACGAAAATTAACCAATCCAAGAAGTTACGTGGATAATACAGGCATTTCTCAGACTCAGGTACCAGCAGAACTATGGTTACTCTCATAATTTGAAAGCTTGACATAAAACATTTTGCCATGGAGCAGTGCTGGTGACTTACACTACGCTGTCGCGCTAAGTTCGTCAAATGAAATAAACCTCAAGTTATTTTGAAAAAATTCTTCATTTGCAGAAAGAATGATTTTATTATTTCAGTTGTGGTAGCAGCTGATGATTGAGAAGTTGTGCTCTGTGTTCAAAAATGTATCAGAATTTATGAAGATGTTTTGAGCCATTTTGGTGGGTATCAGGAAATCTAAATAAATTCTCAGCCACAGCGCCCTCTACTGTTCATCCACAAAGCTACTGGTACTCACAGCAAGGTCAATAGTGGCTGGTTTGGAGAGCACCGGGTGTTCACCTTTCTCATACAGATGCTGAAGACGGAGCAAGATCCGATCCAGATTAGGATCTTCCTCACTCCTGTCATAACTTCCTTGTCGTACTAGAAATGAAAATCAGAAAATGACTCCCACAAAGTGAAAGTAAGTCTCATGAAAACCTAAAGTTCAAGGAAAATAAAGAGCTTCTAGAAACATCTACTCCATACTATGCTTAAAAATTTAAATGAGAAACATACAGTGTAAAGCTCCTTCCCTGTTTTGACAGCTACTATATATAGACTCAGCACTTTACAAGCAGTGTCAACAAGCTTTACCTATTAGCTGTTCAGAAATGTACTTATCAGGCCGGCCAAGACAGGAAAAAATTCATCCCTTTTAATTTTTCCACATTCACATTGGAGCCTTTAATATTACATACAGCATCTCCCTAAATCCAGCGCTAGTCTACAGCGAGTGATAAACTATGGGTGTTTTCATGTTTGAACAGCCGTTTGTTTGATCAAATGCCTTGAAAATGACAACGGGAACACATAAAAGGCTCAGTGTCAGGTGATCCGGTAAGCAGAGGATGTAATCGTCAAGGAAATTGATCTGAACCTTCCACGATCTGTGTTTAGCTACCATGGAATGCTCATAAAATGGACTTTGGCTTAGAAGAGTATGGAAGTACCTTACAGGAGAGCATTAAGTACTCACGGTAACCACACACTATCTACATGGAGGGTCAAGTGGTCAGTGAGGGCATAATGAAGATTAAAAGTGTGTAGGACCAGCAAAGAACCGAGTTCATAGAACTTCTATTCAGACAAATAAAATTCTCTAGGGTAAAGCAGAGAGAGTACATGCTTGTCTGTGTGACTCTGGCAAAGGGTAGAAGTAATTTTGCAAATCTGTGGTTCATGTAAGTGTGAGCACTGGAAGCAGTGGTACCAACGGCACTAGATCGTCATCCCAGATGTCATCACTGTAATCTCTTTGTACAGGTGAAGGGGAATTCATGCAAGAAACAGGTTGTATTCTGGGAGTTTCATTAGTCATTCTGTGTAAAACTACCACAATATTTGATGGACTGCTCGTACCTTATCCCAGATGATCTTTGACAAGTAACATTTTGACCGGGATGACTGAATGGGTTCCTCCTTGGTGGATTTTTGAGGATTGGAAAAGTTGTTTGCAAACATGCCCACAGGAGAAGGGTACATGTACCTGTAAGTTTTTTTCCATGGTCTGTCTGAGAAGGATAAAATATCTATGGCATCTTACATCTTGCTTGGAGGCTCCTAAGATGCTCTTTGTGGGATGTTTTGTAGGTCCAACCAGGAATCTTCATGGTCAGAAGGTGGACGTTGAGTGGGAGGTCAGTCAAAACTGTCGGCAAGGGGTTTGGACTTTTCCCTGGACAAGAAAAACAAAATAAGTGCTGACTGAATTTGTTCCAAGGATGGAGGCTGGTTGGGTTGTCAAATCATTTTCTTTCTTGGAAACTTAAAAACTTATTCACATAAAGTCCAGAAACACCTGCTCATTCGAATAGCCAATCTTACCACCAAATGACATTTACAATTCTCCAAAAAGATAGCAAGTCTCTAAACAACTTCCCACAAAATCAGAGAAAATCCTGCCTTTCAACTTCTTTTGCAACACCTCTGGATTCTGATTGACAGCCATGATGATGGGAGGATTCTCGAGGTGTAGCCAGGCACGACGCTGCAATTCACTGGAGTGTGTGCGGTTGCCTAGCAACAGCCATAGTGTTGGCATGGCAACCTCAGGTTCTTCCAGCGTCAAGTTGTTCTTGTCGTCATAGCCCGAGTTGGTGATGAGACGACGCAGTAGCATCACCTGATGTTGGTGGATACACCGTCAGGAATTTCCAATTAATCACAATCAAGACATATCTCATAAGGCTAATGGATTCTATTCCTAACTAAACACATAATGTTATCAAATACCTGAAAGGGTTAAGATTCTGTGGATAGCTGATCTTTCAGATTTATGTAAAGACACACAGACACACACACCAATATGTCAATGTAAATTCTCTTATTGCAATTACAGACTTTTATAATTCTAATGAAGGTGGAAATCCATTTGTGAATGTTCTTAATACTTCACAGATTTTCGAAAAGTAATTTCATATTTTAGTGAGTCTGGAACTCCTTTTAACCACTTGCCGCCAGGGAGCCCAGTTTTGTGTTTTTTACATGCAAAGCCGGGTCTCCAAAATCAGACAATGGGAAGTGGGCTTAGTAACAAAAAACCGTACTCATAACAATAGACCAGGCTGCTGGGAATTACCAACATTTGTTCAATGTCAACAGTGGAGAAAATCCAGCATTTTTTTGAAAAGTATACCACGGTCGGGGCATTCAGTGCGAGCAGATTACCACCGGGGACAAAAGCGCTCCACCACCCCAGCATTGAGCCACACAGTACCGCTGTACGCTAATTTGGCCCCTATTGAAAAGAAGTCAGCAGCACACTGAGCCAGTTTCATGAATAAAAGAAAATTACGTAACACTGACAATCTTGGTTCTTTTTACAAGGCAGCAGGCCTGGCTGAAATACTCAAGCATCAATAGATGTTGTCTGTCAGATTAGAGTAGAAACCAGACAGTCGTAAATGAAGATATGAATTTTAAAAAAAATTTGAAAACAGAAAAAAATGAAAAAGATCCCATCCCAGCAGTGTCAACATTCATAAATGCCCCTGGCACGCTGTGGTTAATTCAGTTGCATTAGCTTAAGCCCTGGAACTTTGGAGCATTTTTTCTGGCCCTTCCCCTAGGCAAGCAAATGCTCTCTTCCTATATGCAGCAAAAACTTAAGGAGAGATCTGGAGGGAATATCAGACGATAGCAGAGGAGCTTAGCAGAGAATTGCAATTCTTATCTTGGCATTTCTGACTATACAGTGTTTCAGATACTGCAAATCAGTCCAATAAAACGGGCACTTTACTGCACTGCACAAAAAAGTGGTTCAGAAAAATGAAGCTAAAATTGCAGACAGACAATTTTAAAGTTACTTTTACAGCTATGCAAAACTGTTGGCAGAACTCCAGGAGCTGGTGAAGCCTGTGTACAGGATTACACAGCATCCTCAACCAATGAAAAAGTAGCCAGACTTTTCAATATGCATGAGGTGCAATTTAGGATCCACTAATGAAGTCTTACCTCCATTTGTCCGTTATTCAGGCTTCCAACACCATGACTTCGCTCAGCCATTACAGTAAGACGAATGTCATCTTTTGGTGACTCTATGTAAGCTGTGCTAACCAGAGGGTAGTAATTCTAAGGTCAGGAAAAAAATTGTACAGTTACCTCTTGTCTCTATGTCTGTTGCATCGATACGGACATAGAGCGAAACAAGTACAAGCTCCTTGTTTATTCAGAACCACACAAGGTCTTTGCAACATCCATGTCGTGTCTCTTTTGATTTTCGAGCCAGACATACCTGGGCTTCAGGTTCTGGTTTGTTGGGCCTCCAAGTACGTTTCATAGTTTGGAAACCATTATCATTGGTGTATAGAACTCTTGACGAGTCAAGTTTAGTAGAAAACCTGCAAAAGAGAAAAGATAAACACATTGCTTTTAGAACCATTGATATTTCATTGCTACATTGGTAAGAAACAAGCGTTTTTCATCGAAGAAGACCAAATAAATAAATTTCTGAATTTAACGGCTAAAGAATACGATGAATAAAAATGGTTGAGAATTCTGTAAAATCACTTCACGTAAGCAACCAATTAGATTTGTCACACTAAAACTGTCAGAATCTCCTGTTGGGATTTCAATGTAAGGCATATCGGACAAGCTTTCGATCTGACCTGTAGACAAGTTCCTTGTTCGGCATCAGAGGTCCCACTTTAAAGTCTAGCTCAATGTGACCACAAACGATGTCATCATTGTGGCTGTGAGGAAGGTCAAAGATGCGAAGAGTGACGACGAAGCGGCTGTTTTTGGGATCGTACATACTGCCAGGCAAAAAGCACGAAACAAAATTGAAAGTGGGATGTTGAATGAATGATTCAATATTTCACCCCAGGTCGGTAAACTGTGAAGTCCCATTTATCAGCAGTTTGTCCAGACTTCCTGTTCTGTAAAAACTGATGGGATGGTTAGCTTGTGGAGCAGAAAAAGTAGTATCACACTTTACAAGAAGCCAGTAGTTGGGAAGAAATAACAAACTTACAAGAATTACAAAAGTAGACTGAACAAATCTTACTTGAAGATGGATTGTCTGGTTTCATTTACATAGGGTCCAGTGACAATGTCCAGCTTGGCTGATTCTCCTGCAGTGTGTGGACCTGCTCCCCATGGTCTGAATACATACAGATTAGATGTCTGTCCAAACATGGCATTGTAATGGGAGTAATACTCCATAAAGACTTGCTCCATCGGAATGGTCTTTCCATTCTTTCTGAAAGACAAGGATGATGAAATATGACTTGAAAGTTTGCAAGGTGGATGTAGTAAGAAGACATTAGTTTCGGTAGCAATATGCGGACTTCCTTCATGAGTGAAGTTCTTAGGAAAACCAGTGTACTCAATATTTCAGACAGTAGGCTCTGTCTGTTGAAATCCAGGAGAAATAGTCCGATGGTGGACAAACTGTGGTCTCTGAAAAATCCCTACTCACTAAAAAATAAACCGATTCACATCATGCATGTAGTGCTACTTCATTTGAAGGAATAATGGACTGCTGGTAACTGTAGTGACTACAGTGTCGTTTTACTTATGATATTCCTCCATGCTGATGACACCAGACTTTGTTTACGTGTGTACTTTCCTATGGCCCAATGCCTTCAATGCTCGCAGGTCGTGGGCCCTTTCTGGTTTGTCATCGTTGCAAAGGCCTATTGTGTTTATATAAACATTAAATATAAAAAATAAGAACAAAAAACCTACTTGTCGGTGATAGCCATCAACATGTTTGTGGTGGTATCATAGGTCACTTCAAAGCAATCGTTGCTTATGCTCTTGACATCTGCTCCTTGCATCGGTTTGGTATCCTTTGAGGGTGTTATATCCAAGCAACGGCACCGAGACTTTCTAGTTTCCCCTGGTGGGCTGTAGTGTCACTGGGATGGGTCTTATACTTGATGTAGTACACGTCTAAGTTTAGCGGAGCCAACTGAGCATAAAAAAAGAGGTGGTATGGTCCTCCTGGTTCCAGAGGGGGATTGACCTGAATCAATGAGAGGCAGAGGTCAAGTTAAAGACAGGAGTCCTCGCATGCAATTGAAATATACTCACAGGGTACACACAAATTAAGAACTGCTCTCAGAGGCTAAGAAGAAATATGTCCCCTTTACATGAACGAAATTACATGAATGGATTTTTTTTAAGGACACAAAGTGGAGACAAGGCCAGTTCACATTTTTAATTAATTGTTAATCATAGGGATTTCCTTCACTAACAGTAAAATTCAAGGTGAAATTACACCTACTGAGGTCACAATAATTCTCATCCCTTTTGTCTGAAGTATACGCCAATCCTCACTGTCAATGCACACAGCCTAGCATACCCAATGGGAACAGCATATAACTGCAGGACCATTCTAAGCAGTCCTTTATTTCTACCACTCATACAGTTACCTGACTTCCTATATCTCTGCCATGGATATCAATGACAGTCACATTGGGGTCAGTAATGCTGGTCTGTACTAATCGCTTGACGGACCAGCCCAAGGAATTGTAGACTAGGATCGGTGCCAAAGGCTTGTCACGGTTGACATCTGAAACATTAGATACAAAATTGCAACCAGACGTACCTCTAAGAAAAGTTAAATCATAACAGGAAATGGCAGAAGTGGCACCGTGTCTGCAGGCAATGGTACTTTAGAAATGGGCAAGGCGTCTTTTCTTTGGGAGATCAAAACCACTGTAATTCCTGAAGATATTTGTCACACCTTTAGTCTACCATCAAACCATGTTCCAAGGTTATTTTTGGTTAAATGGATTACTGCAAGCAACCATAACTCACCTAAGATACGTCCAGGACCCACTGAGGTAAGAATGTCAGGTTCCTCTTCATCACGCCCTGGGTTCTTGATGAGGTCCTGGAACACCTTCTTCATAGAGGCCAAGGTCTTGTTCTCTGCAGTCTCTAGGTGGTCTTCAAACATGCCCTTCACCTTCACACTATCAGTACCAGTGATACCATCATGGTGTTGGACCTAACAAGGTAAACAAGAAAAATTGCCTATCCTTTTATTAAAATGACTGGAGTTATTTCACCTCCCTTCATTACTGAAGAGTTACCTTTCATTTACTGAGATTTCCATTGGTAATACATCCATGGGTGATTTAAACTTACCTTATCAAAATCAATTATTCCTCCAGACCACGTGAGAATGGCATGCTAATTGGGATCCACCTTTCAGGGGATATAAGGATGCCACTTTATGCTGGGGACTCCCAATGGGTTTGGCCATGGCAGTAAATAGTACTTCGCCCTTTTCTGTGCTCCACTTTCTGGGGGCAGGGGGTACAGGACAGTTGCATGGGTCCCTTCTTGCCCCCATCCCCTCTCCCTATTTATGCCAAAGTAAGAACCACAGGTGGTTGTGACAGACAGACAACTCCCGGTAACCGGGTTGCATTTTCCTCGACACTGAAAAGCCCTGCAAAACCTCCTGATGAATTAAGAAAAACCGGACATAATTATGGGGGCTGAGACAACCAGAACACGCCAACACTGACCTCTGCTGATGCCCAACGCAGCCCCTGGAGACTATTCAAGACTTCTGTGGTGTTGACGGTGCGATTCAGCTTGGGCTGGTGGAGGTAAATACTGAAGAGGGTTTCTCCAGCATGCAGGGTTGACTGAGCCCGCCGAGCAATGCCCTTCAGGGCTGACCGTGAGGTATAAAAGCCTGTCCAAGCTGCATTGGCAGCTGCATCCAAAGTCAAATGGAAAAACTTGTCGTGATCAAGAGCCAAACACTAAAGAAAAGAAGCACGTACTGTAAAACTGAATCAAATGATAACTTAAATCTTCTAAGGTAAAATGACAAAAAATGAAGACGGCTTACTAGTTATTATTCATGGTAAGTGCACTAAATACGGCAAAATTATATACAACTTTAACTGAACATTTAGGGTTTAGGACTAATAGGCTACTTACCGAAGGCCAGCCGTTGAAGTTAATAATTTCTTGAAAATTCATAGTTTAGGTAATGCTAGAATATTTACAAAACTTTAATTTCAAATCTTTGAAGTGTCATGCCAAATACAAATAGCCAGTAAGCCTTTATTACAGACTGAAGAAATAACGGAAGGTCTAGGCCGGTTTCCTTACCTGAGGAATAAGACAGATAATCTCCTTCCTGTTTGAGGGCCCAAGTCAAGTTTGTCTGATGAACAGCCTGGAAATACTCCCCCAGTGTGGCATATTGCACCTGTACCCCAAGGCTCTTTGCGTTCTGATTGATGTAAGCCACCAACTTGTCCATGTTCTCAAACTGGATGGTTGCATTGAAGAATTGCTTGTCACAGCCCTGGGTCAGGATAGGGAGAAACAACTGAATGCTAGCATACTTCACCCAAAAAACCAATGTCGAGAAACAAATTGAGACACTGGTTCCAGACACTTTAACAATTTATACATGTCTAACTGATTGAACATCAATGAACATCTGGCAAGATGGCATCCTGTGGACAGTTGATCTTTCCAATTCTCGTTGTTGGAGGAGGTATTTGTAAATGAGGTCTGTAGCTGCCATATTGGTAAAGTACCCAGGCAGTAATCACAGGAAATATTACATCCACAGAACTGATACCAGACTGTTCGCATGGACATGCAGTAATGAAGATAGTGCTGTCTGCTTTTTCTTATCTTATTAAAATAGTTTGCCCTAGCCTGTGAGGGAAATGCAAAAACATTATGTGCAGACAAATGCTGGTTTCAATTAAAGCAGCTTTCATATCACCTACCCAAGGCCATAGAAGTTGCTGAGTCCGGAACCAGGCTGCTCGCTGCTTGATGTTATTAACAAGGACGGCAGCATACTTCTTGATGTTTTCATTCGTAACAGGGAGGCTCATGTCAGGATAAGACACCCCTGGTGGTGGCTTTGGAAACACAGCATAGCCATTCCAGTAAAAGCCAGTTCTGCAAAAGAAAGGTTACCAAGACACCCTGAGATTTGCATCATTTTCCTTAAAAATTTTGAAAACCACCCGATGAGCCAGTTCAGTAATTCAACAAAGCAAAGTCATTCATGAACAAAGCACATGTGCAAGTCAGTGTAGGGTTGCACTGACAGGGCAACCTCCCATGCATCCTCAGATACGCTTCATTTTGGGCATGTGCTGTTGGAATCCCAGACTGGTTCATACATTCTATAATCTCCTTAAATACATCCATGGACATCATTAAATCAGCTGGTAAACAATTGTATCCTGGAGTTGAGAGCATGTGCTAACAGAAAACATACTTTAGTAGAAGCCCTGATGGCTAATACTTGAAAGTTCAGAGAAACTTTTATTTCTGTCATTTGTTTCAGCTGATCTACCAATGGAGTTTAGCTAGTTCTTTGCTTGCTTACAATCTCCATGTAATATACACAAAGTAAGCTGTCCGAAATTCATGTTATTAGTGTCTAAAGGTTTATTAACAAGACAGTAGCAGGCACAGATCAATAATTTTATCTATCTATAGAACAAGAACTGAAGGGTTCAATCTTCTATCTTCAAAGCTTATGTGTTACATTAAACTCCATTTGTGAATTTCTCCGAACTTTGGTTTAACCTTATACAATTTTAGGAACTGGTCTACTTGCCATTTGTAGCAGTAAGCAGTAGAGGGTAATGCGGTGGGTAACTTACTTACTTTAAGGAGAACGGTAGGCGTCCCAGGGGTCCAGTAACTATACTGATCCATGACATGAGTAAAGATTTGTTGGCTCTCGCCAAGCGAGGGTGATGCCCGCCACATAAACTGCAGCCCTTTGTTTTTCTGCATCTGCTCTTTGATGTCATAGTCAATGCGGGACGTAAGGTGAGCATCAAACCCCCATCAGGGCAAAGAGAGTTGGGGTTGCTGACGAGGCGCCAAAGGGGTCTACATGCCAGCTAAAGCGAGGGCGCTTTCCAAAGGTCTCATAGATAAAGGAATGACCCTCTGGAAGAAAAAAAAAACACGCAAAGAGTGTCACTTTTCTGGATGAATGTAAATAATCACGAGTTTGGATGAAACAACCCTGGTCCATTACAGTGGCTACGAAACCCAACACAACACTTTCCATCATTGAAGGGGGCCATCAGATATGTTCATAATCTGCAACCAAAAGGTGCTTCCTACATGTACATCAGACATAAAGCCCCCAGATGACCCTAACGACTGACCTGTCATCTGCTGGATGGTGGCGCTATACTCTGACACAGCCTCATCATGCATGACTTGCCCTCCGATAATGAACTCCAACTGACCAGACTGTACCAGTTGATGAGTTTGTTTCTGAATGCAAAACAAATTGCGGCAATGTTGATGAGGGGGTGAGAATGTTAACAGGATGGAGGCTGATAGAGGAAAGAAGCAAAGGAATCAACTAGGCAGAGTAGCCAGAGTGTTCCGAGACACAGCCACTAGCCAGAGTAGCCAGAGTGTTCCGAGACACAGCCACTAGCCAGAGTAGCCAGCGTGTTCCACGGAGGCACAGCCACTAGCCAGAGTAGCCAGCGTGTTCCACGGAGGCACAGCCACTAGCCAGAGTAGACAGCGTGTTCCGAGACACAGCCACTAGCCAGAGTAGCCAGAGTGTTCCACGGAGACACAGCCACTAGCCAGAGTAGCCAGCGTGTTCCACGGAGACACAGCCACTAGCCAGAGTAGCCAGTGTGTTCCACAGAGGCACAGCCACTAGCCAGAGTAGCCAGCGTGTTCCACGGAGACACAGCCACTAGCCAGAGTAGCCAGCGTGTTCCACGGAGACACAGCCACTAGCCAGAGTAGCCAGCGTGTTCCACGAAGACACAGCCACTAGCCAGAGTAGCCAGCGTGTTCCACGGAGACACAGCCACTAGCCAGAGTAGCCAGCGTGTTCCACGGAGACACAGCCACTAGCCAGAGTAGCCAGTGTGTTCCACAGAGGCACAGCCACTAGCCAGAGTAGCCAGCGTGTTCCACCGAGACACAGCCACTAGCCAGAGTAGCCAGCGTGTTCCACGAAGACACAGCCACTAGCCAGAGTAGCCAGCGTGTTCCACGGAGACACAGCCACTAGCCAGAGTAGCCAGCGTGTTCCGAGACACAGCCACTAGCCAGAGTAGCCAGCGTGTTCCACGGAGACACAGCCACGAGCCAGAGTAGCCAGCGTGTTCCACGGAGACACAGCCACTAGCCAGAGTAGCCAGCGTGTTCCACGGAGACACAGCCACTAGCCAGAGTAGCCAGCGTGTTCCACGGAGACACAGCCACTGGCCAGAGTAGCCAGCGTGTTCCACAGAGACACAGCCACTAGCCAGAGTAGCCAGCGTGTTCCACCGAGACACAGCCACTAGCCAGAGTAGCCAGCGTGTTCCACGGAGACACAGCCACTAGCCAGAGTAGCCAGCGTGTTCCACGGAGACACAGCCACGAGCCAGAGTAGCCAGCGTGTTCCACGGAGACACAGCCACTAGCCAGAGTAGCCAGCGTGTTCCACGGAGACACAGCCACTAGCCAGAGTAGCCAGCGTGTTCCACGGAGACACAGCCACTGGCCAGAGTAGCCAGCGTGTTCCACGGAGACACAGCCACTAGCCAGAGTAGCCAGCGTGTTCCACGGAGACACAGCCACTAGCCAGAGTAGCCAGCGTGTTCCACCGAGACACAGCCACTAGCCAGAGTAGCCAGCGTGTTCCACGGAGACACAGCCACTAGCCAGAGTAGCCAGCGTGTTCCACCGAGGCACAGCCACTAGCCAGAGTAGCCAGTGTGTTCCACAGAGGCACAGCCACTAGCCAGAGTAGCCAGTGTGTTCCACAGAGGCACAGCCACTAGCCAGAGTAGCCAGCGTGTTCCACGGAGACACAGCCACTAGCCAGAGTAGCCAGCGTGTTCCACAGAGGCACAGCCACTAGCCAGAGTAGCCAGCGTGTTCCACCGAGACACAGCCACTAGCCAGAGTAGCCAGCGTGTTCCACGGAGACACAGCCACTAGCCAGAGTAGCCAGCGTGTTCCACGGAGACACAGCCACTAGCCAGAGTAGCCAGCGTGTTCCACCGAGACACAGCCACTAGCCAGAGTAGCCAGCGTGTTCCACCGAGACACAGCCACTAGCCAGAGTAGCCAGCGTGTTCCACCGAGACACAGCCACTAGCCAGAGTAGACAGCGTGTTCCACGAAGACACAGCCACTAGCCAGAGTAGCCAGCGTGTTCCACGAAGACACAGCCACTAGCCAGAGTAGCCAGCGTGTTCCACGGAGACACAGCCACTAGCCAGAGTAGCCAGCGTGTTCCACGGAGACACAGCCACTAGCCAGAGTAGCCAGTGTGTTCCACAGAGGCACAGCCACAGCCATAACTTTTGCCCAATCCACTTCACTCAATAAGTCATTTGTGAGTTTAATCTGAATAAAATCTGGTTCACTGAGTTCCTCATATTCATGTGAACGTAACAACTTGAATTCGCCATACTAAAACCACTGTTGCTTAGTTACATAAGAGATGCCTTGCAGTAATACATTGTTATCAATGGATAAGAACAGCACAAAGGAACCAGTCCATCCCAGAGATGGTGGTCGCTATGCAAAAGCTTGCCCCGAATCGCGAGGTATAGCAACAATGTCTTTAGTCTGGGGAATTCAAATTGTTATGTTTCTATACAATCAGATAACTCAGTGTACCAGATTTTACTAAATGTAACTCACAAAAAGCTTATTGGCAGAGGAAGGGTCTATGGTTATTAATCATAAAGAATTGTGCAGGCAAGCCTTACACTGGCAGGCACTTGCAATTAATTTGTTCAGTTCTCCTGAAATATGACTGAAATACTCCACCTTCTGGGTATCACTCGCTACAGTTGTCCACCAAAGTCTGAAGAACTCTTGTTCCACGGCAATAAAGCGACGTTTGCTGTCCTTTACCAAGTTGGCAACCACTGTGGTGTAGACATCAGCGGCATAAGCCTCCATGCTCTCCTAAGAGCAGACAATCACATTTCACTTCAACAATTTTTGTTTTCATTATTTTATTTACTTATCCTTTTTGTGGGAGGAGGGGAGAATCAGGTGGAGGAGGGATTGATTAAAAATGTGAATCACTTTCTGAACTTATTTTGAAATTTTTGCAGGGGTCGGACACTGAGTACAACAAACTTGAGAAGTTAAGCAGGAGTGAAACTCCTGGAGGGGGGATGTGGAGACGAAGAAAGGCAGCCTAAAGAGTGCAAAGACTCTCCATGCCTTAAGCATCGTCGATGTATCGATATTATCGATATGGGTTTGATATCAACATCGTCAATGTTAGTTATTTGGTAATATCGATATGTAGAAAATATCGGATTTTGGAGAAATATCGAAAATATCAAAACTTTGCAAACATTGATATTGAAAAATATCAAAAATATCGCTACTGAGAAACAAATTTTTCTAAAAATACGAAAGTGCATCATCACATTACCGTAATTTTCGATAAGCCACGGCTTATGTTGGTTCTCACCCTTGTGTGAAAAATGTCCCTGTAGCTTATACTTTGGGCAGCTCATACGGCAACATTTGAAGAATAGACTGTCACCTATCTCAGTCACACTCAGTAATTCGTGTACACTTTGCCTCGAAAATATCACAAAATTTATCCTCCAAAACAGAGAATTATTTGCTAACCATACGTACGTCGACTGGGACCACGTGCTGATGATATCGCAAAGCACGGGAGCGTGTATCCCATTCCATGTAGGCAACTTACGCAATACGGAAAGTGGAACATGTCGCTAAAGTGAATTGGATCACACCATCATGGTGTAGGGGTGTACCCTTAGAAAAATTTACCAGTATAAGCATTACACATCTGTTATGATACCTTGAAAATTAAAATAAATAAAATTCGATATATCGATAATATCAATGTACAAAAATAATATATCAGTATCTACCAAAAAACGACATCGATGGTGCCTACCATGCCTCCATTGACGCATTCTACCTGTCCTATAGACAAGAGGAAGTCTGTCAGATTTCAGTGCACACTTTTAAGTATATAATTCCTTTTCAGTAATTTATTTTCGTCATTTTAGGTACTGTTTGGCAAAGATATGGAATGCATCTCATACTTCTGCATTCATGTTGGTTTTTTGGGTTCAGTATGGCTCTAAAATACACAAGAAAGAAAGATATGATCTGTTTGTCGCTCCATTTGCAATGGAGGTTGTGCATTGCCCGTGCCTTGAACTTGAAGGGCATCTTTGTTATAATGTAGTTACACTGAATGCACAAAAGGTTTAATTAACCCTAACAACCCTGAATCCTCAAATTTTGATATGATTTTGCACACACCCTAGGGAGTTAGGGTTAAGTGTATTTTTAGTGATCATGATGATACAAAAGTCGAAGCCCCTGCCCCAGTATAATAATACTAGGGGGCCTAGGCCTGGGACTAATTGTCAACCCCCAGAACTGTAGGGTCCGACATCCGCCCCGCTCCCAAGTTCCAGGGGGTAGGCCTATCTACATGTACTATCTGTCTCCTTTTCTACACATGCCGACGTTGAAAGTACATGTACATTCAGGCAGTGTCGCAGTGGATTTCTCCCAGTTTCGTATCGCAACATTACCTGCACTGTGTAAATCCAGCCTACATCCATGTGACTGTGCGGAATAATAAATGCCTGGATCATAGTCGGTGTCGCGTCATCTCCATTGCTGCCGCCCGTTGGTGACTGGGCGCGGGCAAGGCTAGCGTGAACCACGGGCCTGCTGGACAACAGCAACATGAAAGCCCCTTGCAGAAGAACCACCCAAAATGCCCCTCTTCCTTGCAGTATCGCCATGCTTAGCATCACCAACTGCTGAGTCGGTTGTTGACCTAGGCTCAAAGCAAATTCCTTCGAGCTGTTCAGCTTTTTTTCAAAGATGTAGCTCAAAAAGTGACAGAACTTAATGCAACCGGATTGGCGCGCGCGGCTGGCACTTGGAGCTTCCGCGCCGCTGGGCCGGCCTAGCCTAGCTTGCACACACACGTGATTTACCTAGGTCATGTCACGTGCTTCGTTCGTATGCGATTCAACGGCTGTTTTATGCATCTTTTGTTGAAGCACCCAATAACTGTCCACAGCACAGTTGGAGCATGTCTACTTTATTATTATTTTTATTATAATTGTTTATTCGGCCATCAACAACATACAGCTCCAAAATACAAATAGAACACATGAGACAGTGAACAAATAAACAAACACGAATTAATCAAAGCTGGCCAGGACTGATAAAAGTAGAACCAAACACTGTGACTCTAAAGCCTCACAGAGTTAGAGTTACATATACACACATAAAATAGTAACTTGTACTTATAAAAAGATGACTTTAAAAGATCACACCACCAAAGAAAAAAAATATTCTGATTAACTGAAAAGAGAGCATAAAATAAGTTAACGTACTAAATAAAAAAAAATTATTTATACAATAAAAAGGACAGAAAAGAGTCACGAAATTTAAACATAATAACACATAACGTGGAGTCCGAGACAGCTTGTAAATTAGTTTTGGTTTTGTTTCCTTTTTAAGTTATTAATTACTGATATTATTCTTTTGTTATGGTTTACACTTTTGGGGCGATCAGATGAAAGCATTCCTGCTTAATTATACTCAGTTTAGTCCTGTAAGATGACCATCCAGATTTGTCGTTGGTGGTGATGGTGGTGGTGGGATGGGGGTAGGGACAGGATTTTCCCCCCTAAAATATCTCCCGATGCACACGCCCCCCCCCCCCCTTGCGTCATAGGGGACTGGGGTGTTCGGTTAGCCTATATCAGTTTAAGATGATGCATATTGTATCTTGGTCTTTTAGGAAGTGAAAAGGTAACCAAAAGGGGGAGGGCAAGGGATCAAGCCCAGAGGGTATACCACTGTCGCAAAATGTATTCGTTGTTTTGTCAGTTTAGCATTTTTAACTTGGGATTATGGCATTCCACGATGCCCCTAATGTTATAACTAGAACGAATACTTAGAAGACCGAAAAAAAAACCAATGAGGAAACACAGTTCACCAATTATTTTATCCCTTTGCAGTTTAATAACCTTCCCCCTATTTTTCTAACATTTAAGTTTAAAAATACAGTGTTTCACTACTCAGTTCGATTAAGCAATGTAAACAGTTCTTTTGAAAGGTAGAGCCATCATAAAGTAATATTGACGTTTATTACATTAATAACAAAAATCATAACATGCTAGGATAAACAGAAAAATTATAGGAATCAAGCTAATGAAATTGTGGTTTTTATTCTCAGTTTTGATTCGGGAGAATCAATTTGAAGCTTAATATGAAAAGGCCAATACATGAAACGAGTACTGAAATTCAGAACTGTGAAATTAAAGAACGTTTTTGAATGGCGAAAATAAATGAATGATTCTAGAAAACATTACAAATGAATATCGTCAACAAACTAAGAAACTGAGATACTCTTTGAACACTTCTTCTCTTCTAGCACTTCTAAGACTGAGTACTCTTCTTTTTAAGTATAAACCCAATTACATAATTAAATAAATGCCAAGGTTTAAAGATCCTCATACGTTACAGAACTACAAACAGTACTAAAAAAGTAATACCCATTCAAGACCTACATCAATAATGTGACAACACTTAAAACAAAACTATTTTTGTTTGCACAATATGCGCTTTTTGTTTCTCCTGCGACGAAGATTGGGGTTTTGTGCAGCACCTTACCAGCACTTCAAATGCTGTACATCCTGCATCTATGAATATATATAATATATTCTTGAATACTTCATACTGTATTCTGAAACTAGCAAATTTTAAGTACCATTTTCCATTAGCTCACGGAGCCTGAAGTTTCTGTAAAAAAACAAATTCATTGAATTCAACTAAATAAATGAAGTAAATAATAAGTTCGGTAACTCGCTATATAATTATCTTTTCGTATAAAAATAAAATATTCTGTGTATGTACTTTAGAAAAATAGCTAACATTATTGTAACAGTGATACAAAATATCTGTTGGAAGAATCATATGACTAGACCTTTACAATTACTATAGGGCCTAGTCCTGAACATTTCTTAAGGAAGGGTCCAGGAGTGCGTGAATACAGAGCAGGTGTTGACAGCGTTCGGTCCCTTGGAGGACAGCTCCCTTCCTATTGGCTGGCGTGGTAATTGTAAAGGTGTCTGCTGTACCAGGTGTAAAGGTCATAATGAGCGACATGGAGGTACGAGTGCATCTCTTGCAGAACAAAAAGGTCCCGGGTGTTGCGCTCCAGTTCGTTGCCATTTGGCTGCAGGTAAACAGCAGGTGGTGTAGGGAAGCCAGTTTGAAAGAAGTCCCTTTGTTCCATCTGTGAAATAAAATGAACGGAAAAAGGACATTTTTAAGTAAGGAGACGCAACGAGCAATGTCGTTACAACAACAGTAAACAAAACAAAAGGGCAGACGAACGCTCGCTTGGGCTGGCCCGACAGTCAGACAAACAAACGGAGCACATTGATTCTTGGACTTTGTCGACTTTGTCGATCAATGGCTGTCAAGAAGGAAGGTGCTTTTGTCCATGGTTTTCGTAGGATGGTATTCGTGAAAAAAATGTTTCTGTTCCCGCAGGTTAGAATGCTAGACAAAAAAGGTTACTCTGACCTGACTAATGCAGGTACCACTTCATGCTCTTATGGGTAAAATAACTTACTAGCTAGCTGTTGGATCCTCAGCTGATCATAAGTCAAAAATCCTAACGCAAGACCATACCTCCAAACAACAAAGAAACTGACGAGAAATGAAGAAAAATTCGTACCACGGCTTCAAGCATGGCCACAACGCGGTTCAAACGAACTCGAATGGTGCTGAAGTTATTCCCGAAATTAATAGGGCTATTGGACAGTGCCTCGTCTGCTTCCACGAAAAACATCAAATTTCTGAAGATCTGCAAATTGGACCCATGAAGCTGCAAGAGATCGCTTTCCTGTAAGGAACAAACGAAAATGTTTTATAAGAAACATTCGGTTCCAGTACTGAACAATTAATAGACGCAATAGAAAAGTCCACCCTTGACAGTGACAACCAGCTGGTAAATCGTTCAATGTTTTCAATGACTATCTAAAATTCAAATATTGGGAACACATTACGAATCAATACCGACGAGTTACGAGGGCTATTTACTACAATCATTCCCTTATAAATGCTTTAATGCTTTACGTAGTTGTCATTTTATACAGTATCATTATTTTGATCTCCTGAATTCACTATTGTGAATGATCATGAACCAATTCATATTTTAAATGATTATTGAAAACATGTGGGCGCCGTATTCCTTAAACTATCGAGCAGAAAAAAGATCATTCTTATACCATGTAATCAGAAACGAGAGCTGTTGGTCATACCATAAGGAGTTTGATTTCTGCCCTCATGTTTTTAAAATGAATTTTAAATACCAGGACGGCGTGTGCTTACATTCATGGCGAATCTATCAGCATTTGTCAGCCCACTGAGGTCGGGCATTCCAGCGATGTTCACCATGGTGGAAGAAATATAGATATCTTCGTCGTGAAAACGGTCCATTTTCTGGCATTGGAAAAGAATAAAGTTTAACAGTCATACGAGTTCCAATCATCCATCTCATTCAATCACACCACTGCACAAAACTACACTTTATTCC
Source organism: Acanthaster planci (assembly GCF_054643075.1). NCBI lineage: Eukaryota > Metazoa > Echinodermata > Asteroidea > Valvatida > Acanthasteridae > Acanthaster > Acanthaster planci. The sequence continues at coordinate 22,592 of NW_028257732.1, read as the reverse complement.
TCCGTGCAATAAGGAAACAGTATCCTAATGTTGGTATACGTACAGAATGCAACACTCATAAGTTTCACATTAGTTGGGTCCATAGTACAGCCAGTGAATGGTGTATACAGTTAGTTTTGACAATATGGTGTTGCGGTTGAGTGGTTGTTTGTTCTGGACACAAAGGAGCTATTTCTTTTTTGACTGTACATAACGGGCAAATTTACCGAAGCGCCTCTTTGGTTTACAAAACATTTCGCAAGGCTATCTGGGCCAGCCATCACAGGAGTGTTTCATGTTGCAACCCAGAATCCCAGATTGTAAGGCGAGTGACCCAAGTATTAAGAAAAAAGAAAAAAATTAAAAATTAAAAACTTGTACAAGCGCCTGGAACTTATAGCCAATAATTTGAAGCTATCATGTTGCTGTATGGTAGTTTTAAAAGTAACTACCGTACTCAGCAACTCAGGAGGTTTCCCAAAGTATTTTTAGATTCACCCAAATTTCACATCCAACTTTGGGGCTGGTTTTAAGAGATCTTTTTAGTAAGTAAGTCAAAATCAAAATAAGAGCAAAAGGCATAATCTCTTTTCTTTTGTTGCCCGTTTTAAAGTAAATTCATTTTGAATATACTTTTCCGAGCATTTTGACGTCGGCCTTCCAATGTAAACGCTTTTATTTTATTTATGATTCACCATCAGCAGAGATAGCATCGAACGGAGGCATGGAGTATTTAACAAAGTTAAGTTTATTTCTTGAACCAACCTTAAAGTGAGAGGTTAGTTATCCTGCTAAATTTGATACCTGGAAGGATATAAAATATGGAACTTACATAATTATCGTAGGCAGTCTTTTGGGTTCTTCTTAGCTCATTCAGTTCGCTGTCGATGGCATAGTAGGTATGTAACGTGACAAGCATCGAGGTCGGTGTAGCAGATTCCATTGGTGGTGTCATGCTCGTAGGTGCAGCAGTACAGACGGCAGTGACTGTTCAGGCAAAAGACAAATCAAGTTCTTAATTTGTTCTGATAAAGTTCAGACAACAGGTCAGGTAGGCCTAAGTATTATCTGAACATGACCAGAATAACTGCGTATTTTTACTTAAACTTAAAAGACAAACTTGCCTAAATCCAAGAGGCTTGGCTACTTTATCTTTGGAAAAGTCTATAAAAATATTTTGTTTTGATAAATGATAGGCTTACCTGCAGCGATTAGCATAAGTAGAGGGTGAATAGCCATCGTTTCTTCGATTTTTATTCTGCGCTTGTGTTGTGTTCCTCTTCTGCTCATTCGACAGTTTTTGATTGAGACGGGATTCCATCCTCATTATATACTTTTTGGGGACCATGCGTTCAAAAATACTTATTTTTAACTCCATTTGATCACAAGCTTGAAATTACAACACAGAAGAAAAATACGTAAGAACGCACACCAAGAAATTGTGTTTATGGTGAACACAAATGTTTCAGCTAGAATTGGACGAACGAATTCGTGTTTCATAACTTCCGCTGCGAAAGTCGTTGAATCTTGCTGTGATGACACCTGGGCCGGCCTTTGTGAGATTGGACCGGATGACTCATGTTGTTGAACTTGGGGAACCCCTCTGGTATAAAAGGCAAAGTTACCTGAGCAAGAGCACAGGTGTACTCCAGGTGTACCAGCACGACAATGGGGGAGGCCCACTTGAAAGCAAAACCGCAACCCCTCCCACGGTTTGTTGAATTGCGCCGCTCAGAACACAATAGATAACGGTGATCTTTATTCATGAAGGTGACAATAAAAGCCCAATATACATGCATATTCATGCTGTTACGTATTTTCGGTAGCCATTTCAGTCCAAAGGTGGCCTTGCGATAAAAAGCTTGTGGAGTATCAGGGTATTCAACACCAATGCAATATCTCGGAAATGCCAACACCGAACAAAAGAGGCGTGGCGTCGTGCTGCAATTGTTTCCAAGTCACCTGGGCCCGTGTAAAATATGACGGAGAGTATACATACTATTTTTTTCATTTTTGCAGGTGTGAACCACGTTTTTGACATTGCAGCGATTCAAATATGCTGCATCGCAGGGCCGATTTCTCGCTGACCATCGCTTATGTGTAAACGTGCCTGTCTTCCAGCCTTACTTAACAATTTGGATAAGAAATACCGGATTCAGTTTATTACCGGTATGTTTTTATAAACACACCCACCAAAGCTGTCTCTGTATAACTTCTATTGCTTACTTAACCAATGATACTTAATAAGATCTAATCGAGATCACTGCAATTTCAGCAAGCGTATATTACTGAATAACTTGTATTTATAATTATTAATACTTGATGTAAGGTATCAATAATCAACGAAAGGCCTATGGAAAGTTGCGTCTCGCAGAGAGAATTCTACTGAGTACATCAAAATGAAGACAGAGGTCGACGTGTTCACGCCCTTGAATCGACGTTGCAAGTGGATCTTATTCCACAACTGGATGCAGTTGATTCCTCACTGATTGAAAACATTCCAATTTGAAATAAGATTAATTTACAAATAATTCGCTTTAAATCTAAATTGCATGTATACTTTTTCCCACAGGAAGAGCTGACATCTCTTAGTTCTTGTAAGTGCAGAGGATTAGCTAAGGTTTCGAGGTTTTCAAAATTTGGAGCCGCATCACGAAAATCAGCTTGTATCTTTTCCTTTATTTCGAAAAGTCCAAGGGCCACTTCTGAAAGTAAGTAATGGAAAGCTTTATACCTTGAAACAGTCGGTCAATTGCATGCGTAAGAGTAGAAAAAACGTGAGGCCCCCTTCCCGTCATACTTACTGAGATCTCGGGGTGGGGCTATTGTCTAACTCCGGGGGACAGATTCAAAGGAACCACTTCAGTTACAACATTTCTTCATGAATTAAAGATTGGTCCAGATTTGAAGCAAAAAGAAGAACCTGTTAGTTTGAGGACAGACAATGTCCTTCGGCCTTTTGTTTTGTTTTGCTTCTCCAAAAGCATGGAACCATTAGGTTTCGCGTTAGTCTTTGATATGAAGTCCTATTACTGTTTCTATACTGAAAGCCATTCCACCAAGAGATTTAATTAGACACTGTTTTGCTCAGTTGGTTAATGTAATTTTATGAACTTCTTGATACACATGTTTGGCTACACCTCAAGCAACTATTTCACCAGGAAGGGAAAGCTTTATAAAAGGCCACGCATGCAAACTTTGTGGGGGAAAATTAACCCATTCACCAATTAACTATGCCAGCCTGTCTAACTCTATATCTTTCCTTGTACTTACCTTTGAAATCACCAACAATTCTAATACTGAATTCCAAGGCCTGAAAAATTGCTTTCATTTCTGTCTTGTTAAGGCATCCGTATCACTCGAGCGCTCAACCATTTAATACAAGAGCAAAGTTAAATGTATTGCGCAACTTGAAAGGTTACTCGGGTATCTTGTTTCTGTTTTTAATTTTATCCAGATGACATATCTGGAGGAGAAAAAACTTCTATTACTGATGTTTTTATTGCGTACACCCTGTTGTCATTACACTCACGTTTGAGGATATTTTAGCGAGCGGAATGTGACAGAATAATGTGAAATGATACACTTCTATTGAAAAGTATACGGGACAACACAGCCTATGAATTTGAGCTTTTCTGCTTTGGGGCCACTGAAAAATTCTAAGGCAATCTCAGAAACCGAAACATAAATAATATCATTTACTCTGAACAAATCTAGTTCAAGATTATTAGGAAATTGTTACCAATAAGTTAACTACCGGGCACATATCTTGCGCTAGGTAGACGTGGTACTCAGTTGGGTTTTAGACACTGACATTCTGCCAATTCTGCGTGTTTGTTTAGTTGATTGGGTCGGATGTGACGAAACCTTGTTTTTCAGTCAAAAACAAAGGTTCGGAATTGCAGTTAATGTAGAGCCATATGCTCTCCTAGATTTCGGGGCTTGACTGTACGGCATCATGCAAAAGTCCTTAGGCTGAGTCAAATTTAAAGCATTTAAAGCATTTGTATGATTTTATTCTAATCGCATTTTGTCAGCGTTTCCAACCCCACTCCCTGTCCCTACTATGCCTCGTCATAGTTATTTCCTACCCACATCACTTTTCTAGCCTTCAAATTAGGTTATGTCTTTTTTTTTTAATTTACAAAGGTTGGGTCACAGTCAATGCTGCACAATGGCTTTTACACACAAAACAAAAACAAAGACAGCAGAGAATACACAATCACATTTAATGGTCGATCGTGGTGAGTGGTCTTACTTCCCCAAATCGAAAACGAAACTTTTCAATAAAAAGATAAACGTCATACCAAAGGTCTTGGGTGGGCGGAATTTGTAGCCATTCTTGTAACGATGCCTACAGTTATGGTTCCACATGATGGCAAACACATTATGCACGTAATGCAGGAGAGAGTTACCAGTTGACAATCGAGTGATTGGTACCAGAACTACACGACTGATGAAACAATCAGTGACTCGACTTAACGCCAGGATTCCACTGAAAGAGCCGTCTGTAGACCCCTTGCACTTGGTACCCGTTGATCATTCCTTTCACATGGGTATGGAACCACTAAAAACTGTGTGAAGTGCAATCACTGCATTGTGTTTATCTTCCGGATAAACACTTTCTCTTTTTATTCTTATTAAAATACTGACTTTTTAAAAGAAAGTACCGGTAATTGCAAAGGTAAAATGAATACTTGTGATAAACTTTGGATTGCAAAATGATAAGGGAATGCCGACAAAAGTAGAAACAAATTGCACTGTTGAGCACTCTGTTATGTCATAGACAAATGCGATGCTTAGAAATGGTAGTGTTACACGTACTGATTCAATTCTATGGGATCTTGAGCTAAACAGAAGAAATCAGTATACAACGAATCGACAGGCCCATCCTACCGTACATCTTCACTCTTGACACATGTTCAAAATTTATTCATTAATGACCCTACGTTAATTACCTTCATCAGTGTGTGACTTCGACGTCATTTTGACAACTAATGGTGTGCTTATTGCAAATCTTCTCAAGAGAGCACCAGTATCCATCAATAATCGGGGTCACCAACTGTGTCCTAAGCTTGAAGAACGTTGCCCCCCCTCCCCATGATATGAGACTCTCAAGTTCATTCCACTTCCCATTTTTCTTCTACGGGAACACAAAAAATGTCTGAGATGTGGCGAAACTCGGGAGTATTTTTAAAAGATGAACATGACTCGCGCTCAAACATTTTGCTCAAGGTTCAGAGAAAAGAGTTGTCAAAATTGGGCCTCCGTTTTACAGGGAGTGTACATTCAAACTCACCAGCAAAATAAGCCATGAATAAGTGAGATGGATCCCTGTAAGAGCGTCCTCCGGGACCCTTAACTCAAGTTGGCACAATCATTTTCATTTCCCTAACTCACCTCAAGTATCATCTTCGCCTTGTTTGGATAGGCCTTCGACTGCCAGCAAATGGTAGGAGTCTACCGCCCTCTTGCGATTCGGTAGTGCTAGGATTGGTCAGTTAACATTAGCCATTTCTAATAACATGTGGGTCGGGTTCGGGCGACCTGTTCTTGACACGGGTTTCTTGTTCTCGTACTCGAACGGCGGGAACACTGCTCAAGAACACTGTTCCCGGAACAGGATCACACACCACCTCGTCGTCAGGGTTTACAGGAACACACGGGGAAACTCGTGAGATTGATGGCACACAAAGCCATAGACAGTGGGAAGTTTTGCAAAATTAACAATACTCATTTTCCATAGTCAAGAAATAAATGTTCCTTTTTAAATAGAAAAGAATTCAACCCAGCTTTCTAAAGTTCAATTCTGGAAGAACGTACATGGATGCCGCCATGATGCATGCAACAACCAGCAATAACCAGTTGTACGTTCCCGGTGTTCGAGCGGCCGACTAACGAACAACAAATCAAGCGGTTCGTGAACAGACGAGAACAAGCCCGCCAAAAACTTAGCCTTGCTTTTTCAGGTTGCAGACCAATAAAACGCTGCCATAGACAGCAGTGACAAACACCCACTTCAGAAACCATGGAAAAATACTAACAAATTCCTCAGGTGTTCAAGACACACATCAAGCCAAATCTCAATTCTTCATCTTTCATTAAACCAATGACTTTGGAAGATACGTCTATCAGGAGATGGCCATCCCCCAAACAGTCGTGGCTTAAATTCCAACACAACATTGAACCGTCTGGAGGGCGCTGTTTTGTCGACTATTTTCGGAAACACAAGTCGAGTTCGGGCGGCCTGTTCTTGACACGGGTTTCGTGCTCTCGCGCTCGAACGGCGGGAACACGACAAAAGAACACTGCTCTCGGTACAGTTTCACACACCACCTCCTCGTCAGGGTTTTACACGATCACATGGAAAAAACTCGTGAGATTTTGATTTTTGAAAAGCCGCAAAAAACCATCGAGAAGGTTTACAAAGCTGGAGACAGAAGAACGTTTTGCGAAAATAACATTTATAATTTTCCTGGACAGAAATTATTTTTTAATGGAAAAGACGTTAGCCCAGTTATCCAAACATTAACTCTCGAAAAATGCACAAGGACGCTGCCATGTTGCATGTTGCTTTCTACAAATAACCAGCTGTAATAACCGGTTGTACGTTCCCGGCGCTCGAGCGTCCGTCACTTCGTGAAAATCGTGACGAGAAGAGAGATTTCCCACTTTGTGCTTCACCATACTTGTCGATATTGCTGCACTCCATCACACCAATCCTTAAAACTTAATGAAGATGATAAAACTGAAACCTACAACCGGAGCCGGAATTGGAGGCAAAGTTCGATGGAGGGTTCAAAGTTTCCTTTGTCTGTGACAACGTCAATCGTTTTTCCTTCCTTGCTTTCATGTGTTGTACAGGTTGTCTGGGGAAATGAAGCTTACACCAAGACCAGCCCCTGAAATGTCAGTTTCCATTTGGGTCACGTGATGTTAAAAGATTCCGGTGCCAAGGCTTGCCAGATTGAGAGTGAAAATAAAAGTGGAGTTCACCGTGAAGGCGACATGTGGACAGTCTATCCAAACCGAGATCCGTTAAAAAAGTATGCGTAGATATTATGACGGGTATCGTGACGTCACTAATCCCAAGCAGGAATAGTTCATTTACCTGCTGTACCAAAGTTACAGAGCACCGGTTTGCGAGTCACGTCCCAATGACGGCAAGTCTCAGACTGTACAGAGTAATCTGAGCGTCGCATGGTGGATTGTTTATTCTGATGAATAATACAAAACCGCTCCAAGGCGTATCAGCTCCGAGCGGGAACATGAAAAAGACGGTACTTTTGTTGGGAATTCATCTCGTATGCGAGAAGCTGGGTCCTTTGTGTTTGGCTCAGGGCATCATGGTGTGCACAGATCAGTTTCTGTTCGAATCATAGATATAGAATAGAATTTTTTAAAAGAGAGAATTATTCTAGTTTAGAATGGTATGAGTGTGTGCGCCGGGCGTCTGCTCGAGCCTGCTCGAAAACCTTTCTCTAGCTTGTTTCTTCTTTGGGTTAGCAAAAGGAGATTAAGGCTGCACTGCAACTCGAAGTTGATGATCGCCACAAAGGCAGTGGCGTAGCTAGGATTTTACCAGTGGGGGCACAAAGGGGACACCAGAATCTTAAGGGGACACCAACTTTCAATGGGGTGGTTTTTTGGGGGGCAAGGTTTTGTTAGCCTTGTTCAATTTCCATTCATCCGTTTTTTTTGGGGGGGCACCCCAAATTTGTGTGTGTGTCGGGGGCACGTACCCCTCCGACTACGCCACTGCGGCTATATGCCGTCTAAGCCAGTGAACAACTAACCAGTGACAAGCAAACTTAAAACTGGTACACCTGACCGCGGTTTCCGTTCAGCAGCGATTTCGCTCGAGTGTATGAAATGATTCTGATTCAGCAGACCGGTGCTAAAAAAAACAAATAGGGTCAAGGCAGCAGCACACCAAAGTACAACAGCACAGCAGAAGAATGATTTGTGTCCGCGTGCAGCAATGTCATTTTGATGACCCAAACCAACTTGATCCTTCCTCCTGGCCAAAAAGTCAGCATTAATGACGCTCAGTCTAGTGCTGTACATTGTTGGGAATTTTCCATTAACTTCGTCATATGTTTTGCTTGCACACTAGGATGATACGAAGGCCCGCAAATGCCATGAAGTATACATTTTCAAAAGTATATTAAATTTTTTTTGAAAGTTCGTTTTTATATTTTTGCAAAAAAAGTGCGCGTTTATCAGAGATACAGACTTGCATCTTAAGAAGTTTGTACAGCCATATTCCAAGGAAACTCGTTTGGTTTTATTCGAATAAAAACCTTAGATATGATGAAATCCTTGCTTCAAGGTTGCAGACCAGTACAAGAAAGCTTCAACTAGGCTTCAGGGAATTTGACTCGTTCGCTATTTCATCTTGTCAAAACGATTTTGAAAAAAAATCTCAAAACCAATCTTTTTTAACAACAAATCTCAAAATGTTTATAAATATTTTTACAAAGGAAAGAAATGGTGGAAAAAGAATGAATCTTTATATAAACAAAGTTGAAAAATGTTTCCTGTAAAAAAACAATTTTGAACAGTTTCTAAATATAGATCTCGGAAAAATAATTTGGTAAAAATACACCCCCTCACATTTTTGAGAATGTATACTTAATGGCACAAATTGGCATGCGTAGGCTTAACTCCATCGTGTGTCATAAAATTTCGCGGAAAACAGCCTTGAAGGAAGCCAGCATGTTCAGTGCAGCATAGGTCTCGCTTTTCCGACCTGTATTCCAGACTGCGTCCACTTCCAACCATTCATGAAGCCACAAGACCACAAAATTGTCCCCGAATGACCAGGGAGGGAAGTGACCTTGGATTACCGTGGAGGGTTTACAGCGGTTGAGCTTACCTGTCCATTTCACCTGACACCGACAGTTTCTCAAATTTCTAAATTTAATCCAAATTACTCATTAAATGAAGTAAAGACTCTTCAAATCAACAGTATCTTCTGTTGCAAAATGGGCATAAATTTATGAAATCTCTTGGTGATCATTGTACGGTAGAGAAAATTAAACAGACACAGTTTAGCAAAACGCCCAAATGACCAAAGATGTTCGATTTCGCCAAACTCTCTATATGTTAGTGGTGAGGGTGACCAGCCTAGACTGCGGGTCCCTACCGTATCAACAGCCCTCAATCGTGAAAATAGTTTATGGCGTAACGCCTAGGACGCCTCTACTACTTTTAGGGGCAGTCTGCCAGTTTTTTCAAAACTAAGCAAAACAGTCGTGCAAAGCCATCAGCACTTCCCAGCGCCCGAACAGGGCGCTGGGTGACGATCAAACTGACCAACGATGCTCCTTTTAACAGATGAGGGGGTGCTTCTGCTCGAAGCGAATAATATATATTATGTCTGGTCTGGGGTAAATGGGAGGAAATACGCCCTGTGTTTACACAACCGAGAGGGCAACATTAAAGCTAGCTGATAACTTAAAAAGCATATACGAGAACCGTGACACGTATTCTGAGGCGTCGGCCTGTTGAAGTCAAGTAGGTCCACCGCAGGAGGGGGAGGCAGAAGAAGGAAATATTTGGCTAAATTCAAGTCAAGATTTTTTCATCCAAAGAGAGTCCTCACCGCAGTGATGATTAAGTGTGCTAAGCCTGATTGACAATAGCATTTGTTGTGCCATCGTTACGAAAGAAAACTTGTTTACACAAATTATACCACTTCGTGTCCTCTTGTGTCTGACTGTGCTCAGAAATTACAAAACCATTTTGAATGTACCAGTTGTGGCACAGTACGGCCATCTAGTCAGAGATTCAGAAAAACAAAAACTGTACTTCCCGATAGCAGCCTCCAGACGCCCGTCCATCCCATCTCGTTAGTCATGGTTTTCTACATTCAGCAATAATTGTATTTAGGGCCTCTTCAACTTACAGCGCATGTTTATGCTAAAGAAAGTACACTATAGTTTGTGAAGACCCTTGTCTCGGCCAAAGCCCTTGTTGTACTTGGGTTGGTACTTTCCCCCACTTGGAAAAAGTTTGCTTCGCCCCTAAAATGGGGAGACTTTTACCCAGTTTTTTAATATGAGATTTCGTCAGCGTGACTGATTAATACTTTATACTCAGTATTTCCGAGGCCTAGTTGGCACACGGCGCAAGATGTCACCAGTCAACCCACCGAGCTTAGAAACCAGTGTTGTTCGTAGCAGTTCACTGTTGATGGAATTTTGCGTCGTGAAAATTTGAATTTTTTGATTTGCAAGTCAAATTTTGAGATTGGAATCGGTGTTGCCGTCATTTTCGTCACCACCCGCCCGAACACGTTTACATACGAAACAGGACCGTTCGAAACTCTACAACCACACAAATAGCAAGTGAGTTCATGCTTCGAGAAGTGGCTTTTCGCTTGAATTCGGTCGGCAGGATTCATAAACTCAACGTGTTTCCGCCTTAACCACTTCACCAGCCCAAAGTTCGTTCCTTTATTCCAGACGGTGCATTTCATTGAATGTAATTCTATCTGCATTGTTTCGTCCACTGACTAGTCTGTTCAGGAAGTTGCAGTTCAGATGTCTTCCGGGATAAATCCGGAAGTTGCCACTTAAGAAATAGAAATATTCGTATTTGCTGTAAATGACTCAGTTACATGTAAAGCCGACCAGGGACGAGTTGGTATAAGCCCCGTTTACAAGAGACTCGACAATATCTGTAAGCAACGAAGGGAAAGCTTAAAGAATGTCACAAAGGTTTTCCCGACTAACACGGGATTAAGCCTTTTCGAAACACCCTGGAAAAAACTCTCAGAACAAGGTACCCCCAATCAACTGAAAAGTAACATTTATTTTCTCCAAAATAGTTGTCTGAAAGTGTTTTTTGGTATCAAACTGAAGTTTAGAATGTATTCTTTTCAAAACTAAAGACTCTATTTAAATCCGATGATATGCTGTGGAGTAATCTCAACTGCTTTTTTTGTTCCGTCCAATGGGATTTATTACAGCTATCAAAATGCTGTGTTACTGCCACTGAACACCGTTTAACACACACGAGATCATTGGAAGGGCTAGAGAATGAGGAAACTGAACACAACAGGCTTCTGTTGAGTCAGGGTAAAACCTCCGACATTTTCTACCAACGAACAGGATTTTTCCAAGTGGTTAATGTTACAGAAATAAATAAGAGTACGTAAGATCGGCACCAGCTTATTACAAATTGACTGAGGTAAAATTGAACGAGCTCAACAGTCTTTTCTCTAAAACACGAACTTATACCATGAAAACTGCAAACTCTGAAACTTCATGATTAAACAACCATTACCTTCTGAAATAAGCATCAATCTCATCAAGTTTAGAAGTAAAACGAACCAAAGAAGTAGACAACCCAATGATTTAAGATTTCAATTCAGTGCACTTGCAAGATAAAATGTTTTAACTTCCATTGGACAGAAGAAAACAGAGTTGTGTTATGTAACTGAAAGGATCTCCGCACAAAATCAAAATTTTCATTTGAAGTGGATAACATTTCAAGCTTTAATACAAAATCAACAATTCTGTCACTACTTTGGGAAAATTGGTGTTACGTTTGGATTGCTTTGTTTTATGACACATTCCATAGGTAAAATTTAATACACTCAATTTTCGTTATAATTATGTAGGAAACTAAACATTTTTTCGATCCGTGTATTGGCAGAAACGAGTTGAAAGTGGTCGAGAAAACCTGCCTCCGAAACACATGCACACTAAAGGATGTATTAAAAAAACAGTAAGGGGAAGCATTAGTTATGACTAATCCAGCGACCAGGACCTGTAGTTTCTCAACATTCGCGCAGGCAGACGGTACGCGTGCGCGTTTCATGTCTGTTCAATCAGTGGGGGCTTTTCCTCAGGTTTAAAACGCTCCCGTTAATGCGGTGCCAGTGAAGTCATGACGTCTCCTCTGATTGGTCTACATTTGTATTATCAGGAAAAACTGGACTTCAGACGCACAGTTATTTTATCAACGCAGAAAACTTGGGGAACAACATAAAGGCAAATGGTTGCGAAATAATTCGACCACAATGTTTAATAAATCAATAAACACGATGCCGCGATCTCATTTGGGTCTTGTAGTCGTCTAGTCGTTACTGGATTCTTTGAAATATTGTTTAGTCCGCTGCTGATGAAATGACAATCATGCGTCTTTTCAACTCTTTTTGCTACTCACATCACGTATATATTTTGCTCCTTTTGACGTTGTTGCTGACGACATTTTTGAGACAGTCTTGCGTGGGCGCGTGGCGATTAGCCCGACTGTGTCACATGATTGTTTCAATGGAAGGCGTCAAGGAAACACTTACAGTAGAAGTTTTTATAAAATATTCTTTAAATTCTTCCAAAGAGAAACAGCCATAATGTCAAATGACATCAGAGAATAAAATAATACCAATGTACGGATTCACACTACAAGGTGATTTCATCAGCACTGTTCTCGTTTCATTTTGTTGTTTCAAATTCAATTCATTGCATTTTTATGGTCCCTTTTCACAGAGTGGGCTCCAATTCTGCTTTTCAATTACGACTGTGCCCAACACAAAGGTGTAAATCGGGGAATTTAGATGTATCTCCCCAGTGCTTTCTGGTCAAATATTACAGCTTATCACATACATGTAAAACGGATTTCTCCTCTGTTAGGGGATTGTTGATATGAGATACAGATGCTATTAATAGAAAGGCCCATCACTACTCCTTATGACCCGTTTTAAGCGTGGCATAGGTTGCACATGCTACTTTCTTGATGAGCGTCTTTGATTATAAGTCATTCAGGGGGTGGATCCAGGATTTTCTTCGGGGGAGGGGGTAAGTTCCACCAGCTTTTTTTCCTGTTTGTTGCTGACAGACGAACTCACATTTATGCGTTATATTGTACTGATGTACAAAATAAATTTTTGCAACATGCCATGTTTTTCAGTTACTTTTAATATTTCATTTTTTGGTATTTACTTTATGTCTTTTTTGGATTATCATGCAGAGTGGGGATGACCTGTCATCGTCACCATCCTCGGCCTTGTAGACTCAAGACTTCACCTGTTTACTCCCCTTCGGACACAAGCAGTCCAGGAACTCAGAGAAGCATCCATTTGAGGATGATAACACTACGTAAACAAATTCGGGAAAATTGTCCAAATATTCATCATAGCTGCCAGACAAGCAACTTGTCCATGAAGAAAATATCCAATTTCTGAAAGTAAACAATACGTCAGCGATGGAAGGAGGATATCGCCTTCCACCTCTGCGGCCTTCGTTCGAATCCCGGCCCGCTTCATTACCAGAAATAGAAAAATAATAATAAGATTAATAATAATTATAATAATTCATTGAATAATTCTATAAATTCAGGGTCCAAATGTGTCACTTTTTGTGTCCTTGTTACACCCTGATTTGTGTAATTTGACATGGAAATTATCACTGAAATTGATTTCAAACTGTTTATTTTTTGATGGCAGGTAATTTGCATTAATTCATCACTCTTGGACATTAGAAAATGTGCTCTGAACTTACAGAATCATACGTCAGATGTGACAGGCCTGGAACACAAAAGATGGACCCCCAATTTATAGAATAACCGGTATACTTCAGGTGTTCCACACAAACTTTGTTCAAGATGATTGTGCTTGAGTAAAGTAAAAGTTTAAATTGTTCAACATACAGAGTATTAAGATAACACGCGCGTATGAGGTCATCCGCGCAGGCGATATCCGCGGGCCAAGCGCCTATCACACTCGGGCTTCGCTCCCGAAGGACCTATAGCCCTTTTGAAATACTGAATATGTTGGTTCATTACAGAACACTACGGGCCTGTTTGTTTCACATGGATCTGGATCTCGATCAGTGATCACAACGCCAGTCCGCTCTATTCATTAGGCGGGTTCTGGTGTTGGTGAACCAACGTGAGATCACCGATAAAGATTCGGGTACGCCTATAGTCTCCAGCGTACTGAAAACGCGCATACAGAAAAAGTGCCTTGCCAATCGTTAGGGCGACGACGCGCCACTGGCTATTTGCAAATGGTCAATCCAGACAACGCAGATAAGACAGGAATATGAAAGACTTGTCCTGCATCGTTAAATAAAATAATTTGTAATTCATACACGAACTTAATGATTCCCCAGAAGATGCACGGAACTGCCACGAAAGTAAATGAATCACTTGTCCATTATTTTTGTCCAATCATAGGGGGTATATAGGTGTGTCATACATAGTGTGGACTTCTGTACAAACGAAGTCCACATAATGCAGGGTGCGATGTCGTTGTGTGGACTTGCACGCTCCATACAATGTTTTCCCCTCTCTGAAAACCAGTTTCAGAGGCATTTTGGGGTCAAAGTTATCCGTGGCAAAATGAAGAGGAACAGTCCAGAAAAATCATCATCAAAAATCCAACTCGAAGGAGTTATCCTAGTGGGAGAAAAAGGAGCATTTGTCTTAACCACAGGCCAACAAAGGAGTGTCCACACTTCGTGTGTAAAACAAGGGTGGATGTGTGTTCTTTCATTTGAGGCCATTCTTTGTCCGGGATGGCAAATATTCGAAAATCTATTCAGGTTTCCTTCCGCCCTCTCCTGCTCCCATCATAGTCTTTAGAGCACCCTACACACACACACCCAAGTGTGTAAACGCCTTCAATCGTGGACTCCCTATTGTTCCTCTTTTGTTCATGCTTTAACTTTTTCGGAAGACCTCCCATAGGCCTATATTTTGTACACGTTTTCCAACTGTGGACTCTTCGGAAACCGTGAGGCCCATTGTCCCCTATTGTTATAGGTCCACGATATGAATGTGTATACAAACTCAGGTGAAAAAGGACTCTTTGTGTTTTCCAAGGGGTAAATACTGGTTGCTGTAACCTCCTGCTGAAAAGAAATTGTCAAAAAAGATCTCTTTCTATCTTCAATAGGAATGGGATGTCGCTCAAGCAGTTTGTGTTCGCTTGGGTTTATTTCAAACTCATTCATAAAAAAATTCCTGTGAGAAAGAGAGAGAGAGTCTAACAACGCACTTGCGTGATTTTCGCCATCCACGCAGACACGGGACGAAAGTGATTTCGTTTGGGTTTCGATGCGATATACAAGCATGCGTAGGGATTATATTATAGCTCTTCCGTATTATGTTATCTGTGAAATAACCTTGATTTAAAATTTGTATGGAGGACTGATGCCGACACGTAGGAGTTTAATTTGTTCCCGGGGAAAGATCTATTCTAATTGTAGGTTCACAGAGTACTACGCTGCACCTGTGGCGCTGTGTGTAGCCTTCTGGCTTAAGGTAAAATTCGTTGGATGGGAGTATGGACGCAAAAAACAATGTTGGTGAACGGCATACTATTTGAGGTGTTGGGCGTGTAAGCTCCCCCTTTGAAGTTAATATCTTATGTGCAGGTATTCGATCATTTGAGAAGACGAGGTGCATTAACTTGCAGGGGAGCGGGCGGGCCCAAGGGTTTCATCGTTACTGGTTTCAATTTCCTATTATTGGCAGAGCAACAGCCAACCTGAAGATCCGCCAGTGAACTCAGGATCCTGTGTGTGTTCATATTGAATGCTATCAGCATACACAAGGCTCAGTTATTTATTTATTTTTTGCATTGAGATGGGGTATTTTATTTCGCAGCAACATTGGGAATTCGGCTATCCTAGCGTCATTTTGATTCCCTTAAGCATGACGATGATGGCTGCATCTTGATGAAAGAACATTCTTCAGGAGTCTTTACAGTCATGAAAAGAGAAGTTTTTCCAACGGGAAATTACTTATGATATCATCAGATTCTAGGAAATGTGCTTACAGCACAGCCCACTTTGGTAGCCAGTTTTGTCGGCAGCAAGACACAGTAGCTCCGTTCTTTTTTCAGAAGTTCATTTCCTTGTTTCCATACAGGGAGGTGGCTATTTGCCGGTCTTAATTAACAAGAAGGAAAAATTATTGGGAGGCGAGGGACACTCGAAAACGTGCTTACTGCTTACAAAGCTTACCGATATCGAAACTCCAAGCTTGAGCGCGTGACACTAAAATACACTTACTTTGTCACTTGTCACACTTACGTTGATGGGAGGCCGAAGAGCGCACCATTTGTAACATGACCTGATGTCTTGACATTCTCCCTTGACATTTTGCAGCATTGAAATCAAATCGATTAAAAACGATTAAAATAGATTAAATATGCTTTAGGTCTCTTAATGTACTGTAATTTACTGAAATATTTGATTTTGAAAGCCCGTGTATGTGGGGTTCATATTTACTTGAGGTTGGTTTTATTGTTTGTGTTGTGTTTGTTTGTATAACAACGATTTTGTTTCTTTGCAGTTGTCGTAATTCACAGCTCAGTGCACTTCATTTATGTTCTAACAATATTCCTCTAGCCTGTGCAATCCACCTGAAGAAAGAAGGAACATGATGGGAATGGAAAACAGGGGTAACTTTAGAATACAACCACCCACAGATGTGATCAACTGCCACGGTTAGCAGAGGCGGTTCACCAAGGCTAAAAACTGAACACGGAAAAATGTGGCTTGTGGCTTTTGGGCACAATAGCAAGTACCAGGTGATTTTTACTTTCCATGGTTGGCACAAGCATGATTCATCCCACCATAAAGTACAATCGAGGGAACATTATTTTTGTCTGACCCGGGAATTTGCATGCAGGAGCGAGGACTCACTTTGACTCACTCAAATTCGTGACATGAGTAATAATATTTCCCAGTAAATCTCTAATTTTGGACATAAATGAACATCATGTTACTTCTTGCTTTTGTCAGCGTTCGTTTCTGAAGCATGTAAAGTCAATCGGGAGCTTGTGATCAACATTCCCTTGACCACGTTACTAAAAAAAGTGATGCAGTAATTCAGATTCTGAATTCCCTTTACACTTTTAAAGTTCCTTTACACGTACTAAGCTTGTTTTTCAAATCAGAAGCTTCACAAAGGAAGCCATAAATTTCACCTCATCCGTCTAACCACGTCAACTACGATCAAATGTTCCACTTGCTCCCTTGAGTACTGAGTCTGCAAATACTTCATTTAGTGTCTGCTTTTAATGCCTTTGCCGAAAACATTATTTAGCACCTGACTGTTTCTGCAAATAGCAAACAATATTTTCTTATTTTTCCCGGGACCAAGGTCCTTAGTTACTCCTCTGCCCTTTCGTGTTTTTCTCCTGGGTATGCTTCGTCTTGTGAAAGGAGTGCAACAGATATTGACGTTCACGACTCCCTCTTTACAAGAACGCAGAAAGCAGTCCTTTTGGGAAAATGGAAGGGAAAATATTGCAACTTTTTACAATTTTTTTAAGTGGAGGAAAAGTTGAATGACCTTTTTGTAAGTTTATTTTAGTGGTGAAAACAGCTACAAACTATTCAATTTTTTCGCCGTCGTCCCACTCACGTTATTTTAGAAAATCGCCACGCCTACGGGGCGTACATACCCGTGTAACGTTTTTCTAACAGAAAGTGATGTTATCGCACGAATCTTTCGCTTCCGATATAACCTCATAGCCTTTGTACCTATTGCACGTTTCATGCTGTTAAGTTGTTAAGAAATATGAATATGACATTCTCCAGAAATGCTGCGTATCGGACAAACTGTCAGAGACATTCAGCAAATGCGAAACCACATGGATAAACGTTTATCTTCCACCCACATACCTAGGTAAGAAGACGATAATCAAACGAGAAAGAGCTCTGAATAAGGGCATATTTTCAGGGAAAGGGTCTCTAGCAACCTCCGTAAGTCTTACCTCATCTCACAGGTTACCCCACAAAGTACTTCGTCTTTAATTACAGGATAAATTTAAAAAGTAGAGACAGATAAAATAATAGGAGGATAATTTTGGGATTGTCTCGGCTGAATAGCCGTGTCCAGACCCGGAAAACGAAACAGCTATTTCGTAGGAAGTCGATTTTCTTATTTTTCACGGCGAAATAATTCCGGGTTGATAAACAGATACATGCAAGAATTCATTGTGCGGCTTCGGCTTTACGTAATCCTGACAAGGTAAAGTATCTATTTTTATTTTCATTCATACAAGTATGCTTTCGCAACAGAAAAAGACATACATTCGAGGGCATATAAAGGACAGAGATGATGACCGTGCTCTCAGATTGAAGACTTGACAGCAACAAGAAAGAGACAAAAATCACGACCTTTTATTTATTTCAATGAAAAGATACCCTGAGTTAAAGGACAACTTGCTTGTATACAGAATGTATTTTGCAGTATTCATCTTGGGTGAGTTACATTAATAATTGAGTGCTTTTCACTTATATTATTATTATTTTGAGACATACTTTAGCCCATTGAGTTCTGATTTTGGAAAGAGATTTGAAATGCACTCAACACCGTTACGTGTTGCTGCCAGACAAAGCTCAACATTTGCTGATTATTCTACATTTTTCTCTCCTTTTTTTTTGGGGGGGGGGATGTCGACTGGCAACAGTTGTAGGTTTGTCCACGTCCATACCAGCCACTCCTATTCCCAATCTAATCGATGACGATCCCCTCACAATGCCGGCGACGACGCCCAGCGTTGGGCTGGGCGCTATGCTGACCACCAGGATGAGAGCAGACTCCGCCGAGCCGTTATGTCTGATTCACGCCGTGGACAAGGCGCTCCTGACGACGGGCCCCAGCTCTGATGGTTTCGTGGATCAACTGGACGAGCCGCTACTCCTCCCGGGAATGGAACACTTCCTTCAAACCAACAGAAGAAGCATGTTCGATCTGAACGAGATAGTTGTAAGTATCGACCTCTTTTGTCCTTTGAGGATTAGGAAAGGGGACGACTGTATGGTGCAAGACGGCATAGTCTGAAAAACAAGGCCCTAGAAAAATCCGTCAATTTAATGCAATCAATTCAGTGTCTGTTTCAGTACTACCAATCAAAGAGCATCCATATTTCCCCAAGAGGTATAGGTACTTGATATTTCAACACTCGTCGAATCCCATGAAAAAACTTATTGTAAGTTTTAGAATGTTGAGTACATGTACTCCATTTTCACATTGCTTGGACTTTCAATACCGTTATCATTTGAGGCACTGTCACTAGACGTAATTTATGATCATAGAAAATGTATTTCAAAATCATTCCAAAGTCTCGTGAACTTTGTTGTACCAGCTAATATTGGACTAAGGACTAAAAGCACCAGAATCAGAACCAGAATTGAAATGGGAATTTGAGAGAAAATAAATCACTTTCTTTCCGAAACATGTTCTACCTAATGGTCGCTAGACAATGGTCTCAGTTACAGACAAAATCAATTCGAATTTCCCCGGAGGGTAATGCTGCAATGCGTGATAAGAATGACGAAAAAAGACCCAATGTTCAACCGAATACACTTTCATACATTAGCTGTACATTTAAACCTCTTCCCAGTCACAGTCACGTTTAGGGCAGACTTAAGCTTTGTACTTATTTAATTTTTGGTGAGAAAAAGCCTGACTAGAAGGGTTCTTAGCCTAAAATTAAAAGAAGGAAAACGTGGAATGTATTGGTTTAAGAAAAATAATCCTCAAATGATCATATAGGCCTATTGACCAAAATTAGCACGTATAAGAAATTACATGAAGCGTTACTGTAATCATCTTATTCAACATTATCACGCCGTTTTATGATGAACGATTAAAAAAGAATAGGCAAAATAGGAGTGGATTCAACCTCACATAAATAATAACCGAAGTCTGACAGGTTATGAAATTTTTCCACGCTGCTTTCCAGTCGCTGTAATGATTATTTAAACAGGAATGACTCAAATGAAGATGCTCCCCATCGCGATTTGCTACGCAAAATTATGAGCAGGAAACCACGGACCCCTTTCACTTTCACTGTCAATAAGGTATTACGCTACTTGTAAATAAAGGACAATCGCCAATGTTTCCCCTGTGGTGAATTTTTAAAATAATTTTGGACACTTAAAGTTTTGTTTTGTATGCTGTTTAAAGTTTTTTTTGGGGGGGGGGGACTGGGAGTTGTTTCCTTTGGAGTGGTAAACTGACAAGCATCTTCTTGAAGTTAACAAAGACCACTTCATAATATCTAATACTGATTCCAAGTTTCTAGGTTATTGACCTTCTCTTTCAAGTATTTTCTGCAGTGGCGGTAATTGTAGCTGAAGAATAAAGAAATCTAGGTCTCCATTTGGTATGTTTCCGACAGAGGAAGAAATTAAAGATTCAATATCACCGTAACCACAAAGGGAGCCTTCCAAGTTTAAAGGGGAAAAGTTTCCGAAAACCAGGAAACCTTCGTCAGTGCTCTTGTTTATAAAGTGGGCGGCATTGTGACGTATCATGTACTAGTACTACTGCGTGTATGTACATGAACATGTATTGAACGCCGAGCGGACGTAATACCGAGAAAGCTGCGGTCACCATTCACTCTCAGTGAAGCCGTTTTGGCGGGAATCCCCAAATCATTACTTTGCAGTTTAAACGTTAACATCTACAAACGATGCCATCTTCATTATGCTCGCTTACAGAACCAAGGCAATTGTAGCAAAATGAAGGTTGCACAACGAAAGAAAACAGAACACAAAATGTCCCAAAACTAATGTATAATTTGATGCATATTTAGACATATTTAAGTAGTCTAAATATTTGAAATACATATTTTATACAAAAACAAATTTTTCTTACGCTCGGAACAAACGAACATTGTTGGCTTGGAAACTGTGAAGCAAATCAGAGGTTACGTATTAGTTTTAATTCGTTCTTGTGACGTCAAACTTGTTTTCGTTCTTTTGAGGGATGCCACTCCAAGGATTTACTGCTCTTTGTACGCCAGGTACATTAATGATGAAATATGTTTGCACGAAGAATCTATTTTTTTTTAATGCAGATTGCAAAATGACGTATGTGCAAACCCAATGTAATCCGACTTTGTTACTTCTTATCGCCAAATTCAGTTTCACTGCCGAAAATCTTGACTCTATCTTGTTCTAAGGAAGTCGGAATAGGTTTCTCTTTTCTTTAAATTTATTAACAACGAGTTCCAGGCTTATGTACCGATTCTACTTTGTATTTCTTGAGAGAGTTGTTTAAGAAAATAGAAAGTGCCGCATATAGACACTCACCTTTGCTTCAGTAATGCTGACGCCATGTTCCATGCTTCCATCTTACAGAAAAGCGACCGGTACTTTGGCGAGGAGGAGTATTTGAATGTCGAGTGCGAGTTGGACGTTCTACCGGACATTAGTCAATTCACACCTGAGAGACGACATCGATTGCTAGAGACAAATGTATGTTCATGCACGATTGCGATGAATTAAAGCTTATATTTTTGCCTCAGGTTGTTTCAAAGAGAGCGAGAACCGTTTCTTTAAAGGACAATGACGTATGGAATTCTTGGGGCTTTAAATCTGTAACTATGTCTGGCTGTGACGCTGTGTCTGGTCCAACAGATCATGGCTGTAACAAAATTCAAAATGGCCGCTGAAGTTGTGGGATTTGGGGCATCTGGAGTGGTTTTATATATAGAAATTATTGCGTAGCATAAAAACAAGGAGCATACTCACTGCTTGCTTTTATGTGTGAACCTCAGTGTCCTTTTAAATTTTGTTTTGGGGTATTCAAGAATGTCTGTTTACTTCAGCTAAGAAACTCGTTGAGAAAGTTTACTTGATCAATTAACATTGCCTAACCTCAATAGCGTATCGCTTACTCCTCCAACAAGCGACATCTAGGCTATCAGGAAGATTTAATTAATGAATGAGGTCTCACCTTCTGCACGACAGAGAGCCCAACTTCTATACGACCATGTAAACTTGATGGCGAGCTTTATACTGGCTCTGGACACGGTGCGCCAGGATCAAGAACAGCTTCCAATCCCGCGTCTTAACGACAGCTCCCTGGAGGCAACAATGAGCGGAATGTGCCGTCTTCTGTACGGGATCCACAGAATAGTGAGTACGAAAGGATGCAATAGGAGGCAAACTGTTAATTGACGAGGGACTTTGCATGCCATGGGTTACAGTTTCCTTCAGGGGATATACGCCTCCTGCTGGTACATGTATTATAAGCGGTTGCAGATTATGCGCTCTGTAGAGGGTTTGCATGGCTGCCATCTTGCAGGCTAGTGCTTTTGTTCCACAGGGTATGCGCAAAGAAAGTTTTCCTGTGGAATAAAATAACTGCTCTGCAATATGGCTACGACGCAAAGCCTCTATACGCAAGCTTCATCGGTGACAAAGAGAGAGACTATATATGTCGACACTGGAATTTCTTAAAATGTATTAAGCGATATGCCGTCTCTTTGGTTAAATGACTAAAAGTGCATTTCTTCAAATATTTACACTGTCTGCTTTATCGGACAGCAGTTGGCGCTGATGCTATGCTGTTTTTTGAAGACACTGTCTAAGGAGATTGCTATTCAGTTTTAGAACACAAAATTAGGCTTCCAGAAAACTCTTGTAAGAAAGTTTATTCGCATTAGCATAAAAGTTAAAAGGGCAGTAAAATAATCTTTAAAACGGAAATTGCTCGAGAATTAAAATGAGAAAGACGGCGGTATATTTTCAAGAGATGCATTAGAAATTGCAATGGGTAAGACCCTTCAAAGAAACTGTGATGAAAAATGTCAGTGAAAAACCTCCCTCATTTTAGTTAAAACATAAAGG
>NW_028257731.1:0-54077 GCF_054643075.1 Acanthaster planci | reverse complement strand
ATTGCCTCCGACCCTCTGCACACCTGAGGGCCCTGGGTAGCTCGCCCGAAGTGATTTACTGCATGGAACATCTCCCTCGCACGGTGGAGTCGACCATTGGCCGGACATTCACCTCTCTCGGACCAGGCTTTCCGAGGGTTAAATTTCAACGGGCGTTGCCGCCTCAACGCCCGTAATTTACTCCGGTGGCCCCATAGGCCCACCGCTTTGCTCTGGCCAAGGCACGCTTGGCGTACTTTTTCAGCGCACCGCCCTCCCTGCGCTCTCTCCCTATCCCTACCTCGCACTACCGCTCCCTCCAGGTCTCTCCCCCTGCAGGGATGCTCGAGTCCCGTCCGGTTCGCCCGTCATTTGCCAGCTCATGTTCCCATGCGTGGGGCAGTGGGGCCCTGCTATACGGTGCCCGTGTCGGTCGGTCGGGGGATTTATTTGCCCACGCTAAATATTTTTTTCCATTGGGCCGAGCATCCTGGAGAGACCTGCCCCCCCTATAAAAAGGCAAACCAGGGAGTGGGGGTTAAGGTCCAAAATGCTCTCACTGAAAAGCGTTATAAATGGGCCCAATTGCCTCCGACCCTCTGCACACCTGAGGGCCCTGGGTAGCTCGCCGAAGTGATTTACTGCATGGAACATCTCCCTCGCACGGTGGAGTCGACCATTGGCCGGACATTCACCTCTCTCGGACCAGGCTTTCCGAGGGTTAAATTTCAACGGGCGTTGCCGCCTCAACGCCCGTAATTTACTCCGGTGGCCCCATAGGCCCACCGCTTTGCTCTGGCCAAGGCACGCTTGGCGTACTTTTTCAGCGCACCGCCCTCCCTGCGCTCTCTCCCTATCCCTACCTCGCACTACCGCTCCCTCCAGGTCTCTCCCCCTGCAGGGATGCTCGAGTCCCGTCCGGTTCGCCCGTCATTTGCCAGCTCATGTTCCCATGCGTGGGGCAGTGGGGCCCTGCTTTACGGTGCCCGTGTCGGTCGGTCGGGGGGATTTATTTGCACACGCTAAATATTTTTTTCCATTGGGCCGAGCATCCTGGAGAGACCTGCCCCCCTATAAATAGGCAAACCAGGGAGTGGGGGTTAAGGTCCAAAATGCTCTCACTGAAAAGCGTTATAAATGGGCCCAATTGCCTCCGACCCTCTGCACACCTGAGGGCCCTGGGTAGCTCGCCGAAGTGATTTACTGCATGGAACATCTCCCTCGCACGGTGGAGTCGACCATTGGCCGGACATTCACCTCTCTCGGACCAGGCTTTCCGAGGGTTAAATTTCAACGGGCGTTGCCGCCTCAACGCCCGTAATTTACTCCGGTGGCCCCATAGGCCCACCGCTTTGCTCTGGCCAAGGCACGCTTGGCGTACTTTTTCAGCGCACCGCCCTCCCTGCGCTCTCTCCCTATCCCTACCTCGCACTACCGCTCCCTCCAGGTCTCTCCCCCTGCAGGGATGCTCGAGTCCCGTCCGGTTCGCCCGTCATTTGCCGGCTCATGTTCCCATGCGTGGGGCAGTGGGGCCCTGCTATACGGTGCCCGTGTCGGTCGGTCGGGGGGATTTATTTGCCCACGCTAAATATTTTTTTCCATTGGGCCGAGCATCCTGGAGAGACCTGCCCCCCTATAAATAGGCAAACCAGGGAGTGGGGGTTAAGGTCCAAAATGCTCTCACTGAAAAGCGTTATAAATGGGCCCAATTGCCTCCGACCCTCTGCACACCTGAGGGCCCTGGGTAGCTCGCCGAAGTGATTTACTGCATGGAACATCTCCCTCGCACGGTGGAGTCGCCCATTGGCCGGACATTCACCTCTCTCGGACCAGGCTTTCCGAGGGTTAAATTTCAACGGGCGTTGCCGCCTCAACGCCCGTAATTTACTCCGGTGGCCCCATAGGCCCACCGCTTTGCTCTGGCCAAGGCACGCTTGGCGTACTTTTTCAGCGCACCGCCCTCCCTGCGCTCTCTCCCTATCCCTACCTCGCACTACCGCTCCCTCCAGGTCTCTCCCCCTGCAGGGATGCTCGAGTCCCGTCCGGTTCGCCCGTCATTTGCCAGCTCATGTTCCCATGCGTGGGGCAGTGGGGCCCTGCTATACGGTGCCCGTGTCGGTCGGTCGGGGGGATTTATTTGCCCACGCTAAATATTTTTTTCCATTGGGCCGAGCATCCTGGAGAGACCTGCCCCCCTATAAATAGGCAAACCAGGGAGTGGGGGTTAAGGTCCAAAATGCTCTCACTGAAAAGCGTTATAAATGGGCCCAATTGCCTCCGACCCTCTGCACACCTGAGGGCCCTGGGTAGCTCGCCGAAGTGATTTACTGCATGGAACATCTCCCTCGCACGGTGGAGTCGACCATTGGCCGGACATTCACCTCTCTCGGACCAGGCTTTCCGAGGGTTAAATTTCAACGGGCGTTGCCGCCTCAACGCCCGTAATTTACTCCGGTGGCCCCATAGGCCCACCGCTTTGCTCTGGCCAAGGCACGCTTGGCGTACTTTTTCAGCGCACCGCCCTCCCTGCGCTCTCTCCCTATCCCTACCTCGCACTACCGCTCCCTCCAGGTCTCTCCCCCTGCAGGGATGCTCGAGTCCCGTCCGGTTCGCCCGTCATTTGCCAGCTCATGTTCCCATGCGTGGGGCAGTGGGGCCCTGCTATACGGTGCCCGTGTCGGTCGGTCGGTCGGGGGGATTTATTTGCCCACGCTAAATATTTTTTTCCATTGGGCCGAGCATCCTGGAGAGACCTACCCCCCTATAAATAGGCAAACCAGGGAGTGGGGGTTAAGGTCCAAAATGCTCTCACTGAAAAGCGTTATAAATGGGCCCAATTGCCTCCGACCCTCTGCACACCTGAGGGCCCTGGGTAGCTCGCCGAAGTGATTTTCTGCATGGAACATCTCCCTCGCACGGTGGAGTCGACCATTGGCCGGACATTCACCTCTCTCGGACCAGGCTTTCCTAGGGTTAAATTTCAACGGGCGTTGCCGCCTCAACGCCCGTAATTTACTCCGGTGGCCCCATAGGCCCACCGCTTTGCTCTGGCCAAGGCACGCTTGGCGTACTTTTTCAGCGCACCGCCCTCCCTGCGCTCTCTCCCTATCCCTACCTCGCACTACCGCTCCCTCCAGGTCTCTCCCCCTGCAGGGATGCTCGAGTCCCGTCCGGTTCGCCCGTCATTTGCCAGCTCATGTTCCCATGCGTGGGGCAGTGGGGCCCTGCTATACGGTGCCCGTGTCGGTCGGTCGGGGGGATTTATTTGCCCACGCTAAATATTTTTTTTCCATTGGGCCGAGCATCCTGGAGAGACCTGCCCCCCTATAAATAGGCAAACCAGGGAGTGGGGGTTAAGGTCCAAAATGCTCTCACTGAAAAGCGTTATAAATGGGCCCAATTGCCTCCGACCCTCTGCACACCTGAGGGCCCTGGGTAGCTCGCCGAAGTGATTTACTGCATGGAACATCTCCCTCGCACGGTGGAGTCGACCATTGGCCGGACATTCACCTCTCTCGGACCAGGCTTTCCGAGGGTTAAATTTCAACGGGCGTTGCCGCCTCAACGCCCGTAATTTACTCCGGTGGCCCCATAGGCCCACCGCTTTGCTCTGGCCAAGGCACGCTTGGCGTACTTTTTCAGCGCACCGCCCTCCCTGCGCTCTCTCCCTATCCCTACCTCGCACTACCCCCCCCTCCAGGTCTCTCCCCCTGCAGGGATGCTCGAGTCCCGTCCGGTTCGCCCGTCATTTGCCAGCTCATGTTCCCATGCGTGGGGCAGTGGGGCCCTGCTATACGGTGCCCGTGTCGGTCGGTCGGGGGGATTTATTTGCCCACGCTAAATATTTTTTTCCATTGGGCCGAGCATCCTGGAGAGACCTGCCCCCCTATAAATAGGCAAACCAGGGAGTGGGGGTTAAGGTCCAAAATGCTCTCACTGAAAAGCGTTATAAATGGGCCCAATTGCCTCCGACCCTCTGCACACCTGAGGGCCCTGGGTAGCTCGCCGAAGTGATTTACTGCATGGAACATCTCCCTCGCACGGTGGAGTCGACCATTGGCCGGACATTCACCTCTCTCGGACCAGGCTTTCCGAGGGTTAAATTTCAACGGGCGTTGCCGCCTCAACGCCCGTAATTTACTCCGGTGGCCCCATAGGCCCACCGCTTTGCTCTGGCCAAGGCACGCTTGGCGTACTTTTTCAGCGCACCGCCCTCCCTGCGCTCTCTCCCTATCCCTACCTCGCACTACCGCTCCCTCCAGGTCTCTCCCCCTGCAGGGATGCTCGAGTCCCGTCCGGTTCGCCCGTCATTTGCCAGCTCATGTTCCCATGCGTGGGGCAGTGGGGCCCTGCTATACGGTGCCCGTGTCGGTCGGTCGGGGGGATTTATTTGCCCACGCTAAATATTTTTTTCCATTGGGCCGAGCATCCTGGAGAGACCTGCCCCCCTATAAATAGGCAAACCAGGGAGTGGGGGTTAAGGTCCAAAATGCTCTCACTGAAAAGCGTTATAAATGGGCCCAATTGCCTCCGACCCTCTGCACACCTGAGGGCCCTGGGTAGCTCGCCGAAGTGATTTACTGCATGGAACATCTCCCTCGCACGGTGGAGTCGACCATTGGCCGGACATTCACCTCTCTCGGGCCAGGCTTTCCGAGGGTTAAATTTCAACGGGCGTTGCCGCCTCAACGCCCGTAATTTACTCCGGTGGCCCCATAGGCCCACCGCTTTGCTCTGGCCAAGGCACGCTTGGCGTACTTTTTCAGCGCACCGCCCTCCCTGCCTCTCTCCCTATCCCTACCTCGCACTACCGCTCCCTCCAGGTCTCTCCCCCTGCAGGGATGCTCGAGTCCCGTCCGGTTCGCCCGTCATTTGCCAGCTCATGTTCCCATGCGTGGGGCAGTGGGGCCCTGCTATACGGTGCCCGTGTCGGTCGGTCGGGGGGATTTATTTGCCCACGCTAAATATTTTTTTCCATTGGGCCGAGCATCCTGGAGAGACCTGCCCCCCCTATAAATAGGCAAACCAGGGAGTGGGGGTTAAGGTCCAAAATGCTCTCACTGAAAAGCGTTATAAATGGGCCCAATTGCCTCCGACCCTCTGCACACCTGAGGGCCCTGGGTAGCTCGCCGAAGTGATTTACTGCATGGAACATCTCCCTCGCACGGTGGAGTCGACCATTGGCCGGACATTCACCTCTCTCGGACCAGGCTTTCCGAGGGTTAAATTTCAACGGGCGTTGCCGCCTCACGGCCCGTAATTTACTCCGGTGGCCCCATAGGCCCACCGCTTTGCTCTGGCCAAGGCACGCTTGGCGTACTTTTTCAGCGCACCGCCCTCCCTGCGCTCTCTCCCTATCCCTACCTCGCACTACCCCTCCCTCCAGGTCTCTCCCCCTGCAGGGATGCTCGGGTCCCGTCCGGTTCCCCCGTCATTTGCCAGCTCATGTTCCCTTTCGGTGGGGCAGTGGGGCCCTGCTATACGGTGCCCGTGTCGGTCGGTCGGGGGGATTTATTTGCCCACGCTAAATATTTTTTTTCCATTGGGCCGAGCATCCTGGAGAGACCTGCCCCCCTATAAATAGGCAAACCAGGGAGTGGGGGTTAAGGTCCAAAATGCTCTCACTGAAAAGCGTTATAAATGGGCCCCAATTGCCTCCGACCCTCTGCACACCTGAGGGCCCTGGGTAGCTCGCCGAAGTGATTTACTGCATGGAACATCTCCCTCGCACGGTGGAGTCGACCATTGGCCGGACATTCACCTCTCTCGGACCAGGCTTTCCGAGGGTTAAATTTCAACGGGCGTTGCCGCCTCAACGCCCGTAATTTACTCCGGTGGCCCCATAGGCCCACCGCTTTGCTCTGGCCAAGGCACGCTTGGCGTACTTTTTCAGCGCACCGCCCTCCCTGCGCTCTCTCCCTATCCCTACCTCCCCCTACCGCTCCCTCCAGCTCTCTCCCCCTGCAGGGATGCTCGAGTCCCGTCCGGTTCGCCCGTCATTTGCCAGCTCATGTTCCCATGCGTGGGGCAGTGGGGCCCTGCTATACGGTGCCCGTGTCGGTCGGTCGGGGGGATTTATTTGCCCACGCTAAATATTTTTTTTTCCATTGGGCCGAGCATCCTGGAGAGACCTGCCCCCCCTATAAATAGGCAAACCAGGGAGTGGGGGTTAAGGTCCAAAATGCTCTGCCTGAAAAGCGTTATAAATGGGCCCAATTGCCTCCGACCCTCTGCACACCTGAGGGCCCTGGGTAGCTCGCCGAAGTGATTTAATACTGCATGGAACATCTCCCTCGCACGGTGGAGTCGACCATTGGCCGGACATTCACCTCTCTCGGACCAGGCTTTCCGAGGGTTAAAATTTCAACGGCGTTGCCGCCTCAACGCCCGCAATTTACTCCGGTGGCCCCATAGGCCCACCGCTTGGCTCTGGCCAAGGCACGCTTGGCGTACTTTTTCAGCGCACCGCCCTCCCTGCGCTCTCTCCCTATCCCTACCTCGCACTACCGCTCCCTCCAGGTCTCTCCCCCTGCAGGGATGCTCGAGTCCCGTCCGGTTCGCCCGTCATTTGCCAGCTCATGTTCCCATGCGTGGGGCAGTGGGGCCCTGCTATACGGTGCCCGTGTCGGTCGGTCGGGGGGATTTATTTGCCCACGCTAAATATTTTTTTTCCATTGGGCCGAGCATCCCTGGAGAGACCTGCCCCCCTATAAATAGGCAAACCAGGGAGTGGGGGTTAAGGTCCAAAATGCTCTCACTGAAAAGCGTTATAAATGGGCCCAATTGCCTCCGACCCTCTGCACACCTGAGGGCCCTGGGTAGCTCGCCGAAGTGATTTACTGCATGGAACATCTCCCTCGCACGGTGGAGTCGACCATTGGCCGGACATTCACCTCTCTCGGACCAGGCTTTCCGAGGGTTAAATTTCAACGGGCGTTGCCGCCTCAACGCCCGTAATTTACTCCGGTGGCCCCATAGGCCCACCGCTTTGCTCTGGCCAAGGCACGCTTGGCGTACTTTTTCAGCGCACCGCCCTCCCTGCGCTCTCTCCCTATCCCTACCTCGCACTACCGCTCCCTCCAGGTCTCTCCCCCTGCAGGGATGCTCGAGTCCCGTCCGGTTCGCCCGTCATTTGCCAGCTCATGTTCCCATGCGTGGGGCAGTGGGGCCCTGCTATACGGTGCCCGTGTCGGTCGGTCGGGGGGATTTATTTGCCCACGCTAAATATTTTTCCAATGGGCCGAGCATCCTGGAGAGACCTGCCCCCCCTATAAATAGGCAAACCAGGGAGTGGGGGTTAAGGTCCAAAATGCTCTCACTGAAAAGCGTTATAAATGGGCCCAATTGCCTCCGACCCTCTGCACACCTGAGGGCCCTGGGTAGCTCGCCGAAGTGATTTACTGCATGGAACATCTCCCTCGCACGGTGGAGTCGACCATTGGCCGGACATTCACCTCTCTCGGACCAGGCTTTCCGAGGGTTAAATTTCAACGGGCGTTGCCGCCTCAACGCCCGTAATTTACTCCGGTGGCCCCATAGGCCCACCGCTTTGCTCTGGCCAAGGCACGCTTGGCGTACTTTTTCAGCGCACCGCCCTCCCTGCGCTCTCTCCCTATCCCTACCTCGCACTACCGCTCCCTCCAGGTCTCTCCCCCCTGCAGGGGATGCTCGAGTCCCGTCCGGTTCGCCCGTCATTTGCCAGCTCATGTTTCCCATGCGTGGGGCAGTGGGGCCCTGCTATACGGTGCCCGTGTCGGTCGGTCGGGGGGATTTATTTGCCCACGCTAAATATTTTTTTTCCATTGGGCCGAGCATCCTGGAGAGACCTGCCCCCCCTATAAATAGGCAAACCAGGGAGTGGGGGTTAAGGTCCAAAATGCTCTCATTGAAAAGCGTTATAAATGGGCCCAATTGCCTCCGACCCTCTGCACACCTGAGGGCCCTGGGTAGCTCGCCGAAGTGATTTACTGCATGGAACATCTCCCTCGCACGGTGGAGTCGACCACTGGCCGGACATTCACCTCTCTCGGACCAGGCTTTCCGAGGGTTAAATTTCAACGGGCGTTGCCGCCTCAACGCCCGTGATTTGCTCCGGTGGCCCCATAGGCCCACCGCTTCGCTCTGGCCAAGGCACGCTTGGCCTACTTTTTCAGCGCTCCGCCCTCCCTGCGCTCTCTCCCTATCTTTACGAAGTACTACCGCTTCCTCCAGGTCTCTCCCCCTGCAGGGATGCTCGAGTCCCGTCCGGTTCGCCCGTCATTTGCCAGCTCATGTTCCCATGCGTGGGGCAGTGGGGCCCTGCTATACGGTGCCCGTGTCGGGGGGATTTATTTGCCCACGCTAAATATTTTTTGTCCATTGGGCCGAGCATCCTTGAGAGACCTGCCCCCCCCTATAAATAGGCAAACCAGGGAGTGGGGGTTAAGGTCCAAAATGCTCTCACTGAAAAGCGTTATAAATGGGCCCAATTGCCTCCGACCCTCTGCACACCTGAGGGCCCTGGGTAGCTCGCCGAAGTGATTTACTGCATGGAACATCTCCCTCGCACGGTGGAGTCGACCATTGGCCGGACATTCACCTCTCTCGGACCAGGCTTTCCGAGGGTTAAATTTCAACGGGCGTTGCCGCCTCAACGCCCGTAATTTACTCCGGTGGCCCCATAGGCCCACCGCTTTGCTCTGGCCAAGGCACGCTTGGCGTACTTTTTCAGCGCACCGCCCTCCCTGCGCTCTCTCCCTATCCCTACCTCGCACTACCCCTCCCTCCAGGTCTCTCCCCCTGCAGGGATGCTCGAGTCCCGTCCGGTTCGCCCGTCATTTGCCAGCTCATGTTCCCTTTGCGTGGGGCAGTGGGGCCCTGCTATACGGTGCCCGTGTCGGTCGGTCGGGGGGATTTATTTGCCCACGCTAAATATTTTTTTCCATTGGGCCGAGCATCCTGGAGAGACCTGCCCCCCCTATAAATAGGCAAACCAGGGAGTGGGGGTTAAGGTCCAAAATGCTCTCACTGAAAAGCGTTATAAATGGGCCCAATTGCCTCCGACCCTCTGCACACCTGAGGGCCCTGGGTAGCTCGCCGAAGTGATTTACTGCATGGAACATCTCCCTCGCACGGTGGAGTCGACCATTGGCCGGACATTCACCTCTCTCGGACCAGGCTTTCCGAGGGTTAAATTTCAACGGGGCGTCCGCGCCCCACCGCCGGTAATTTACTGCGGTGGCCCCATAGGCCCACCGCTTTGCTCTGGCCAAGGCACGCTTGGCGTACTTTTTTCAGCGCAACCCGCCCTCCCTGCGCTCTCTCCCTATCCCTACCTCGCACTAACCGCTCCCTCCAGGTCTCTCCCCCTGCAGGGATGCTCGAGTCCCGTCCGGTTCGCCCGTCATTTGCCAGCTCATGTTCCCATGCGTGGGGCAGTGGGGCCCTGCTATACGGTGCCCGTGTCGGTCGGTCGGGGGATTTATTTGCCCACGCTAAATATTTTTTTCCATTGGGCCGAGCATCCTGGAGAGACCTGCCCCCCTATAAATAGGCAAACCAGGGAGTGGGGGTTAAGGTCCAAAATGCTCTCACTGAAAAGCGTTATAAATGGGCCCAATTGCCTCCGACCCTCTGCACACCTGAGGGGCCCTGGGTAGCTCGCCGAAGTGATTTACTGCATGAACATCTCCCTCGCACGGTGGAGTCGACCATTGGCCGGGACATTCACCTCTCTCGGACCCAGGCTTTCCGAGGGTTTAAATTTCAACGGGCGTTGCCGCCTCAACGCCCGTAATTTACTCCGGTGGCCCCATAGGCCCACCGCTTTGCTCTGGCCAAGGCACGCTTGGCGTACTTTTTCAGCGCACCGCCCTCCCTGCGCTCTCTCCCTATCCCTACCTCGCACTACCGCTCCCTCCAGCTCTCTCCCCCTGCAGGGATGCTCGAGTCCCGTCCGGTTCGCCCGTCATTTGCCAGCTCATGTTCCCATGCGTGGGGCAGTGGGGCCCTGCTATACGGTGCCCGTGTCGGTCGGTCGGGGGGATTTATTTGCCCACGCTAAATAATTTTTTTCCATTGGGCCGAGCATCCTGGAGAGACCTGCCCCCCTATAAATAGGCAAACCAGGGAGTGGGGGTTAAGGTCCAAAATGCTCTCACTGAAAAGCGTTATAAATGGGCCCAATTGCCTCCGACCCTCTGCACACCTGAGGGCCCTGGGTAGCTCGCCGAAGTGATTTACTGCATGGAACATCTCCCTCGCACGGTGGAGTCGACCATTGGCCGGACATTCACCTCTCTCGGACCAGGCTTTCCGAGGGTTAAATTTCAACGGGCGTTGCCGCCTCAACGCCCGTAATTTACTCCGGTGGCCCCATAGGCCCCCCGTTTTGCTCTGGCCAAGGCACGCTTGGCGTACTTTTTCAGCGCACCGCCCTCCCTGCGCTCTCTCCCTATCCCTACCTCGCACTACCGCTCCCTCCAGGTCTCTCCCCCTGCAGGGATGCTCGAGTCCCGTCCGGTTCGCCCGTCATTTGCCAGCTCATGTTCCCATGCGTGGGGCAGTGGGGCCCTGCTATACGGTGCCCGTGTCGGTCGGTCGGGGGGATTTATTTGCCCACGCTAAATATTTTTTTCCACTGGGGCCGAGCATCCTGGGAGAGACCTGCCCCCCTATAAATAGCCAAACCAGGGAGTGGGGGTTAAGGTCCAAAATGCTCTCACTGAAAAGCGTTATAAATGGGCCCAATTGCCTCCGACCCTCTGCACACCTGAGGGCCCTGGGTAGCTCGCCGAAGTGATTTACTGCATGGAACATCTCCCTCGCACGGTGGAGTCGACCATTGGCCGGACATTCACCTCTCTCGGACCAGGCTTTCCGAGGGTTAAATTTCAACGGGCGTTGCCGCCTCAACGCCCGTAATTTACTCCGGTGGCCCCATAGGCCCACCGCTTTGCTCTGGCCAAGGCACGCTTGGCGTACTTTTTCAGCGCACCGCCCTTCCGTGCTCTCTCTCCCTATCCCTACCTCGCACTACCGCTCCCTCCAGGTCTCTCCCCCTGCAGGGATGCTCGAGTCCCGTCCGGTTCGCCCGTCATTTGCCAGCTCATGTTCCCATGCGTGGGGCAGTGGGGCCCTGCTATACGGTGCCCGTGTCGGTCGGTCGGGGGGATTTATTTGCCCACGCTAAATATTTTTTTCCATTGGGCCGAGCATCCTGGAGAGACCTGCCCCCCTATAAATAGGCAAACCAGGGAGTGGGGGTTAAGGTCCAAAATGCTCTCACTGAAAAGCGTTATAAATGGGCCCAATTGCCTCCGACCCTCTGCACACCTGAGGGCCCTGGGTAGCTCGCCGAAGTGATTTACTGCATGGAACATCTCCCTCGCACGGTGGAGTCGACCATTGGCCGGACATTCACCTCTCTCGGACCAGGCTTTCCGAGGGTTAACCTTCAACGGGCGTCCCCGCCTCAACGCCCGTAATTTCCCCCGGTGGCCCCATAGGCCCACCGCTTTGCTCTGGCCAAGGCACGCTTGGCGTACTTTTTCAGCGCACCGCCCTCCCTGCGCTCTCTCCCTATCCCTACCTCGCACTACCGCTCCCTCCAGGTCTCTCCCCCTGCAGGGATGCTCGAGTCCCGTCCGGTTCGCCCGTCATTTGCCAGCTCATGTTCCCATGCGTGGGGCAGTGGGGCCCTGCTATAACGGTGCCCGTGTCGGTCGGTCGGGGGATTTTATTTGCCCACGCTAAATATTTTTTTTCCATTGGGCCGAGCATCCTGGAGAGACCCTGCCCCCCTTATAAATAGGCAAACCAGGGAGTGGGGGTTAAGGTCCAAAATGCTCTCATTGAAAAGCGTTATAAATGGGCCCAATTGCCTCCGACCCTCTGCACACCTGAGGGCCCTGGGTAGCTCGCCGAAGTGATTTACTGCATGGAACATCTCCCTCGCACGGTGGAGTCGACCATTGGCCGGTCATTCACCTCTCTTGGACCAGGCTTTCCGAGGGTTAAATTTCAACGGGCGTTGCCGCCTCAACGCCCGTGATTTGCTCCGGTGGCCCCATAGGCCCACCGCTTCGCTCTGGCCAAGGCACGCTTGGCCTACCTTTTCAGCGCTCCGCCCTCCCTGCGCTCTCTCCCTATCCCTACCTCGCACTACCGCTCCCTCCAGGTCTCTCCCCCTGCAGGGATGCTCGAGTCCCGTCCGGTTCGCCCGTCATTTGCCAGCTCATGTTCCCATGCGTGGGGCAGTGGCGCCCTGCTATAGGTTGCCCGTGTCGGTCGGTCGGGGGGATTTATTTGCCCACGCTAAATGTTTTTTGTCCATTGGGCCGAGCATCCTGGAGAGACCTGCCCCCTATAAATAGGCAAACCAGGGAGTGGGGGTTAAGGTCCAAAATGCTCTCATTGAAAAGCGTTATAAATGGGCCCAATTGCCTCCGACCCTCTGCACACCTGAGGGCCCTGGGTAGCTCGCCGAAGTGATTTACTGCATGGAACATCTCCCTCGCACGGTGGAGTCGACCATTGGCCGGTCATTCACCTCTCTTGGACCAGGTTTTCCGAGGGTTAAATTTCAACGGGCGTTGCCGCCTCAACGCCCGTGATTTGCTCCGGTGGCCCCATAGGCCCACCGCTTCGCTCTGGCCAAGGCACGCTTGGCCTACCTTTTCAGCGCTCCGCCCTCCCTGCGCTCTCTCCCTATCCCTACCTCGCACTACCGCTCCCTCCAGGTCTCTCCCCCTGCAGGGATGCTCGAGTCCCGTCCGGTTCGCCCGTCATTTGCCAGCTCATGTTCCCATGCGTGGGGCAGTGGGGCCCTGCTATACGGTGCCCGTGTCGGTCGGTCGGGGGGATTTATTTGCCCACGCTAAATATTTTTTTCCATTGGGCCGAGCATCCTGGAGAGACCTGCCCCCCTATAAATAGGCAAACCAGGGAGTGGGGGTTAAGGTCCAAAATGCTCTCACTGAAAAGCGTTATAAATGGGCCCAATGCCTCCGACCCTCTGCACACCTGAGGGCCCTGGGTAGCTCGCCGAAGTGATTTACTGCATGGAACATCTCCCTCGCACGGTGGAGTCGACCATTGGCCGGACATTCACCTCTCTCGGACCAGGCTTTCCGAGGGTTAAATTTCAACGGGCGTTGCCGCCCTCAACGCCCGTAATTTATTCCGGTGGCCCCATAGGCCCCACCGCTTTGCTCTGGCCAAGGCACGCTTGGCGTACTTTTTCAGCGCACCGCCCTCCCTGCGCTCTCTCCCTATCCCTACCATCGCACTACCGCTCCCTCCAGGTCTCTCCCCCTGCAGGGATGCTCGAGTCCCGTCCGGTTCGCCCGTCATTTGCCGGCTCATGTTCCCATGCGTGGGGCAGTGGGGCCCTGCTATACGGTGCCCGTGTCGGTCGGTCGGGGGGATTTATTTGCCCACGCTAAATATTTTTTTTCCATTGGGCCGAGCATCCTGGAGAGACCTGCCCCCTATAAATAGGCAAACCAGGGAGTGGGGGTTAAGGTCCAAAATGCTCTCACTGAAAAGCGTTATAAATGGGCCCAATTGCCTCCGACCCTCTGCACACCTGAGGGCCCTGGGTAGCTCGCCGAAGTGATTTACTGCATGGAACATCTCCCTCGCACGGTGGAGTCGACCATTGGCCGGACATTCACCTCTCTCGGACCAGGCTTTCCGAGGGTTAAATTTCAACGGGCGTTGCCGCCTCAACGCCCGTAATTTACTCCGGTGGCCCCATAGGCCCACCGCTTTGCTCTGGCCAAGGCACGCTTGGCGTACTTTTTCAGCGCACCGCCCTCCCTGCGCTCTCTCCCTATCCCTACCTCGCACTACCGCTCCCTCCAGGTCTCCCCCCCTGCAGGGATGCTCGAGTCCCGTCCGGTTCGCCCGTCATTTGCCAGCTCATGTTCCCATGCGTGGGGCAGTGGGGCCCTGCTATACGGTGCCCGTGTCGGTCGGTCGGGGGGATTTATTTGCCCACGCTAAATATTTTTTTCCATTGGGCCGAGCATCCTGGAGAGACCTGCCCCCCTATAAATAGGCAAACCAGGGAGTGGGGGTTAAGGTCCAAAATGCTCTCACTGAAAAGCGTTATAAATGG
The DNA here is from genome assembly GCF_054643075.1 of Acanthaster planci. Classification (NCBI taxonomy): domain Eukaryota; kingdom Metazoa; phylum Echinodermata; class Asteroidea; order Valvatida; family Acanthasteridae; genus Acanthaster; species Acanthaster planci. Next base: position 39,997 of record NW_028257731.1, on the reverse strand, counting down.
GCCCAATTGCCTCCGACCCTCTGCACACCTGAGGGCCCTGGGTAGCTCGCCGAAGTGATTTACTGCATGGAACATCTCCCTCGCACGGTGGAGGTCGACCATTGGCCGGACATTCACCTCTCTCGGACCAGGCTTTCCGAGGGTTAAATTTCAACGGGCGTTGCCGCCTCAACGCCCGTAATTTACTCCGGTGGCCCCATAGGCCCACCGCTTTGCTCTGGCCAAGGCACGCTTGGCGTACTTTTTCAGCGCAACCGCCCTCCCTGCGCTCTCTCCCTATCCCTACCTCGCACTACCGCTCCCTCCAGGTCTCTCCCCCTGCAGGGATGCTCGAGTCCCGTCCGGTTCGCGCCCCGTCATTTGCCGGCTCATGTTCCCATGCGTGGGGCAGTGGGGCCCTGCTATACGGTGCCCGTGTCGGTCGGTCGGGGGGATTTATTTGCCCACGCTAAATATTTTTTTCCATTGGGCCGAGCATCCTGGAGAGACCTGCCCCCCTATAAATAGGCAAACCAGGGAGTGGGGGTTAAGGTCCAAAATGCTCTCACTGAAAAGCGTTATAAATGGGCCCAATTGCCTCCGACCCTCTGCACACCTGAGGGCCCTGGGTAGCTCGCCGAAGTGATTTACTGCATGGAACATCTCCCTCGCACGGTGGAGTCGACCATTGGCCGGACATTTCACCTCTCTCGGACCAGGCTTTCCGAGGGTTAAATTTCAACGGGCGTTGCCGCCTCAACGCCCGTAATTTATTCCGGTGGCCCCATAGGCCCACCGCTTTGCTCTGGCCAAGGCACGCTTGGCGTACTTTTTCAGCGCACCCGCCCTCCCTGCGCTCTCTCCCTATCCCTACCTCGCACTACCGCTCCCTCCAGGTCTCTCCCCCTGCAGGGATGCTCGAGTCCCGTCCGGTTCGCCGTCATTTTGCCGGCTCATGTTTCCCATGCGTGGGGCAAGTGGGGCCCTGCTATACGGTGCCCGTGTCGGTCGGTCGGGGGATTTATTTGCCCACGCTAAATATTTTTTTCCATTGGGCCCGAGCATCCTGGGAGAGACCTGCCCCCCTATAAATAGGCAAACCAGGGAGTGGGGGTTAAGGTCCAAAATGCTCTCACTGAAAAGCGTTTATAAATGGGCCCAATTGCCTCCGACCCTCTGCACACCTGAGGGCCCTGGGTAGCTCGCCGAAGTGATTTACTGCATGGAACATCTCCCTCGCACGGTGGAGTCGACCATTGGCCGACATTCACCTCTCTCGGACCAGGCTTTCCGAGGGTTAAATTTCAACGGGCGTTGCCGCCTCAACGCCCGTATTTACTCCGGTGGCCCCCATAGGCCCACCGCTTTGCTCTGGCCAAGGCACGCTTGGCGTACTTTTTCAGGCGCACCGCCCCTCCCTGCGCTCTCTCCCTATCCCTACCTCGCACTAACCGCTCCCTCCAGGTCTCTCCCCCTGCAGGGATGCTCGAGTCCTGTCTGGTTCGCCCGTCACTTGCCAGCTCATGTTCCCATGCGTGGGGCAGTGGGGCCCTGCTATAACGGTGCCCGTGTCGGTCGGTCGGGGGGATTTATTTGCCCACGCTAAATATTTTTTTCCATTGGGGCCGAGCATCCTGGAGAGACCTGCCCCCCTATAAATAGGCAAACCAGGGAGTGGGGGTTAAGGTCCAAAATGCTCTCACTGAAAAGCGTTATAAATGGGCCCAATTGCCTCCGACCCTCTGCACACCTGAGGGCCCTGGGTAGCTCGCCGAAGTGATTTACTGCATGGAACATCTCCCTCGCACGGTGGAGTCGACCATTGGCCGGACATTCACCTCTCTCGGACCAGGCTTTCCGAGGGTTAAATTTCAACGGGCGTTGCCGCCTCAACGCCCGTAATTTACTCCGGTGGCCCCATAGGCCCCACCGCTTTGCCTCTGGCCAAGGCACGCTTGGCGTACTTTTTCAGCGCACCGCCCTCCCTGCGCTCTCTCCCTATCCCTACCTCGCACTACCGCTCCCTCCAGGTCTCTCCCCCTGCAGGGATGCTCGAGTCCCGTCCGGTTCGCCCGTCATTTGCCGGCTCATGTTCCCATGCGTGGGGCAGTGGGGCCCTGCTATACGGTGCCCGTGTCGGTCGGTCGGGGGGATTTATTTGCCCACGCTAAATATTTTTTTCCATTGGGCCGAGCATCTGGAGAGACCTGCCCCCCTATAAATAGGCAAACCAGGGAGTGGGGGGTTAAGGTCCAAAATGCTCTCACTGAAAAGCGTTATAAATGGGCCCAATTGCCTCCGACCCTCTGCACACCTGAGGGCCCTGGGTAGCTCGCCGAAGTGATTTACTGCATGGAACATCTCCCTCGCACGGTGGAGTCGACCATTGGCCGGACATTCACCTCTCTCGGACCAGGCTTTCCGAGGGTTAAATCTCAAACGGCGTTGCCGCCTCAACGACCGTAATTTACTACGGTGGACCCATAGGCCCACCGCTTTGCTCTGGCCAAGGCACGCTTGGCGTACTTTTTCAGCGCACCGCCCTCCCTGCGCTCTCTCCCTATCCCTACCTCGCACTATACGGCTCCCTCCAGGTCTCTCCCCCTGCAGGGATGCTCGAGTCCCGTCCGGTTCGCCCGTCATTTGCCAGCTCATGTTCCCATGCGTGGGGCAGTGGGGCCCTGCTATACGGTGCCCGTGTCGGTCGGTCGGGGGGATTTATTTGCCCACGCTAAATATTTTTTTTCCATTGGGCCGAGCATCCTGGAGAGACCTGCCCCCCTATAAATAGGCAAACCAGGGAGTGGGGGTTAAGGTCCTAAAATGCTCTCACTGAAAAGCGTTATAAATGGGCCCAATTGCCTCCGACCCTCTGCACACCTGAGGGCCCTGGGTAGCTCGCCGAAGTGATTTACTGCATGGAACATCTCCCTCGCACGGTGGAGTCGACCATTGGCCGGACATTCACCTCTCTCGGACCAGGCTTTCCGAGGGTTAAATTTCAACGGGCGTTGCCGCCTCAACGCCCGTAATTTACTCCGGTGGCCCCATAGGCCCACCGCTTTGCTCTGGCCAAGGCACGCTTGGCGTACTTTTTCAGCGCTCCGCCCTTTCTGCGCTTTTTCCCTATCCCTACCTCGCACTACCGCTCCTTCCAGGTCTCTCCAGGATGCTCGAGTCCCGTCCGGTTCGCCCGTCATTTGCCAGCTCATGTTCCCATGCGTGGGGCAGTGGGGCCCTGCTATACGGTGCCCGTGTCGGTCGGTCGGGGGGATTTATTTGCCCACGCTAAATATTTTTTTCCATTGGGCCGAGCATCCTGGAGAGACCTGCCCCCCTATAAATAGGCAAACCAGGGAGTGGGGGTTAAGGTCCAAAATGCTCTCACTGAAAAGCGTTATAAATGGGCCCAATTGCCTCCGACCCTCTGCACACCTGAGGGCCCTGGGTAGCTCGCCGAAGTGATTTACTGCATGGAACATCTCCCTCGCACGGTGGAGTCGACCATTGGGCCGGACATTCACCTCTCTCGGACCAGGCTTTCCGAGGGTTAAATTTCAACGGGCGTTGCCGCCTCAACGCCCGTAATTTACTCCGGTGGCCCCATAGGCCCACCGCTTTGCTCTGGCCAAGGCACGCTTGGCGTACTTTTTCCAGCGCACCCGCCCTCCCTGCGCTCCTCTCCCTATCCCTACCTCGCACTACCGCTCCCTCCAGGTCTCTCCCCCTGCAGGGATGCTCGAGTCCCGTTCCGGTTCGCCCGTCATTTGCCAGCTCATGTTCCCCATGCGTGGGGCAGTGGGGCCCTGCCTATACGGTGCCCGTGTCGGTCGGTCGGGGGGATTTATTTGCCCACGCTAAATATTTTTTTCCATTGGGCCGAGCATCCTGGAGAGACCTGCCCCCCTATAAATAGGCAAACCAGGGAGTGGGGGTTAAGGTCCAAAATGCTCTCACTGAAAAGCGTTATAAATGGCCCCAATTGCCTCCGACCCTCTGCACACCTGAGGGCCCTGGGTAGCTCGCCGAAGTGATTTACTGCATGGAACATCTCCCTCGCACGGTGGAGTCGACCATTGGCCGGACATTCACCTCTCTCGGACCAGGCTTTCCGAGGGTTAAATTTCAACGGGCGTTGCCGCCTCAACGCCCGTAATTTACTCCGGTGGCCCCATAGGCCCACCGCTTTGCTCTGGCCAAGGCACGCTTGGCGTACTTTTTCAGCGCACCGCCCTCCCTGCGCTCTCTCCCTATCCCTACCTCGCACTACCGCTCCCTCCAGGTCTCTCCCCCTGTAGGGATGCTCGAGTCCCGTCCGGTTCGCCCGTCATTTGCCGGCTCATGTTCCCATGCGTGGGGCAGTGGGGCCCTGCTATACGGTGCCCGTGTCGGTCGGTCGGGGGGATTTATTTGCCCACGCTAAATATTTTTTTCCATTGGGCCGAGCATCCTGGAGAGACCTGCCCCCCTATAAATAGGCAAACCAGGGAGTGGGGGTTAAGGTCCAAAATGCTCTCACTGAAAAGCGTTATAAATGGGCCCAATTGCCTCCGACCCTCTGCACACCTGAGGGCCCTGGGTAGCTCGCCGAAGTGATTTACTGCATGGAACATCTCCCTCGCACGGTGGAGTCGACCATTGGCCGGACATTCACCTCTCTCGGACCAGGCTTTCCGAGGGTTAAATTTCAACGGGCGTTGCCGCCTCAACGCCCGTAATTTACTCCGGTGGCCCCATAGGCCCACCGCTTTGCTCTGGCCAAGGCACGCTTGGCGTACTTTTTCAGCGCACCGCCCTCCCTGCGCTCTCTCCCTATCCCTACCTCGCACTACCGCTCCCTCCAGGTCTCTCCCCCTGCAGGGATGCTCGAGTCCCGTCCGGTTCGCCCGTCATTTGCCAGCTCATGTTCCCATGCGTGGGGCAGTGGGGCCCTGCTATACGGTGCCCGTGTCGGTCGGTCGGGGGGATTTATTTGCCCACGCTAAATATTTTTTTCCATTGGGCCGAGCATCCTGGAGAGACCTGCCCCCCTATAAATAGGCAAACCAGGGAGTGGGGGTTAAGGTCCAAAATGCTCTCACTGAAAAGCGTTATAAATGGGCCCAATTGCCTCCGACCCTCTGCACACCTGAGGGCCCTGGGTAGCTCGCCGAAGTGATTTACTGCATGGAACATCTCCCTCGCACGGTGGAGTCGACCATTGGCCGGACATTCACCTCTCTCGGACCAGGCTTTCCGAGGGTTAAATTTCAACGGGCGTTGCCGCCTCAACGCCCGTAATTTACTCCGGTGGCCCCATAGGCCCACCGCTTTGCTCTGGCCAAGGCACGCTTGGCGTACTTTTTCAGCGCACCGCCCTCCCTGCGCTCTCTCCCTATCCCTACCTCGCACTACCGCTCCCTCCAGGTCTCTCCCCCTGCAGGGATGCTCGAGTCCCGTCCGGTTCGCCCGTCATTTGCCAGCTCATGTTCCCATGCGTGGGGCAGTGGGGCCCTGCTATACGGTGCCCGTGTCGGTCGGTCGGGGGGATTTATTTGCCCACGCTAAATATTTTTTTCCATTGGGCCGAGCATCCTGGAGAGACCTGCCCCCCTATAAATAGGCAAACCAGGGAGTGGGGGTTAAGGTCCAAAATGCTCTCACTGAAAAGCGTTATAAATGGGCCCAATTGCCTCCAACCCTCTGCACACCTGAGGGCCCTGGGTAGCTCGCCGAAGTGATTTACTGCATGGAACATCTCCCTCGCACGGTGGAGTCGACCATTGGCCGGACATTCACCTCTCTCGGACCAGGCTTTCCGAGGGTTAAATTTCAACGGGCGTTGCCGCCTCAACGCCCGTAATTTACTCCGGTGGCCCCATAGGCCCACCGCTTTGCTCTGGCCAAGGCACGCTTGGCGTACTTTTTCAGCGCACCGCCCTCCCTGCGCTCTCTCCCTATCCCTACCTCGCACTACCGCTCCCTCCAGGTCTCTCCCCCTGCAGGGATGCTCGAGTCCCGTCCGGTTCGCCCGTCATTTGCCGGCTCATGTTCCCATGCGTGGGGCAGTGGGGCCCTGCTATACGGTGCCCGTGTCGGTCGGTCGGGGGGATTTATTTGCCCACGCTAAATATTTTTTTCCATTGGGCCGAGCATCCTGGAGAGACCTGCCCCCCTATAAATAGGCAAACCAGGGAGTGGGGGTTAAGGTCCAAAATGCTCTCACTGAAAAGCGTTATAAATGGGCCCAATTGCCTCCGACCCTCTGCACACCTGAGGGCCCTGGGTAGCTCGCCGAAGTGATTTACTGCATGGAACATCTCCCTCGCACGGTGGAGTCGACCATTGGCCGGACATTCACCTCTCTCGGACCAGGCTTTCCGAGGGTTAAATTTCAACGGGCGTTGCCGCCTCAACGCCCGTAATTTACTCCGGTGGCCCCATAGGCCCACCGCTTTGCTCTGGCCAAGGCACGCTTGGCGTACTTTTTCAGCGCACCGCCCTCCCTGCGCTCTCTCCCTATCCCTACCTCGCACTACCGCTCCCTCCAGGTCTTTCCCCCTGCAGGGATGCTCGAGTCCCGTCCGGTTCGCCCGTCATTTGCCAGCTCATGTTCCCATGCGTGGGGCAGTGGGGCCCTGCTATACGGTGCCCGTGTCGGTCGGTCGGGGGGATTTATTTGCCCACGCTAAATATTTTTTTCCATTGGGCCGAGCATCCTGGAGAGACCTGCCCCCCTATAAATAGGCAAACCAGGGAGTGGGGGTTAAGGTCCAAAATGCTCTCACTGAAAAGCGTTATAAATGGGCCCAATTGCCTCCGACCCTCTGCACACCTGAGGGCCCTGGGTAGCTCGCCGAAGTGATTTACTGCATGGAACATCTCCCTCGCACGGTGGAGTCGACCATTGGCCGGACATTCACCTCTCTCGGACCAGGCTTTCCGAGGGTTAAATTTCAACGGGCGTTGCCGCCTCAACGCCCGTAATTTACTCCGGTGGCCCCATAGGCCCACCGCTTTGCTCTGGCCAAGGCACGCTTGGCGTACTTTTTCAGCGCACCGCCCTCCCTGCGCTCTCTCCCTATCCCTACCTCGCACTACCGCTCCCTCCAGGTCTCTCCCCCTGCAGGGATGCTCGAGTCCCGTCCGGTTCGCCCGTCATTTGCCAGCTCATGTTCCCATGCGTGGGGCAGTGGGGCCCTGCTATACGGTGCCCGTGTCGGTCGGTCGGGGGGATTTATTTGCCCACGCTAAATATTTTTTTCCATTGGGCCGAGCATCCTGGAGAGACCTGCCCCCCTATAAATAGGCAAACCAGGGAGTGGGGGTTAAGGTCCAAAATGCTCTCACTGAAAAGCGTTATAAATGGGCCCAATTGCCTCCGACCCTCTGCACACCTGAGGGCCCTGGGTAGCTCGCCGAAGTGATTTACTGCATGGAACATCTCCCTCGCACGGTGGAGTCGACCATTGGCCGGACATTCACCTCTCTCGGACCAGGCTTTCCAAGGGTTAAATTTCAACGGGCGTTGCCGCCTCAACGCCCGTAATTTACTCCGGTGGCCCCATAGGCCCACCGCTTTGCTCTGGCCAAGGCACGCTTGGCGTACTTTTTCAGCGCACCGCCCTCCCTGCGCTCTCTCCCTATCCCTACCTCGCACTACCGCTCCCTCCAGGTCTCTCCCCCTGCAGGGATGCTCGAGTCCCGTCCGGTTCGCCCGTCATTTGCCAGCTCATGTTCCCATGCGTGGGGCAGTGGGGCCCTGCTATACGGTGCCCGTGTCGGTCGGTCGGGGGGATTTATTTGCCCACGCTAAATATTTTTTTCCATTGGGCCGAGCATCCTGGAGAGACCTGCCCCCCTATAAATAGGCAAACCAGGGAGTGGGGGTTAAGGTCCAAAATGCTCTCACTGAAAAGCGTTATAAATGGGCCCAATTGCCTCCGACCCTCTGCACACCTGAGGGCCCTGGGTAGCTCGCCGAAGTGATTTACTGCATGGAACATCTCCCTCGCACGGTGGAGTCGACCATTGGCCGGACATTCACCTCTCTCGGACCAGGCTTTCCGAGGGTTAAATTTCAACGGGCGTTGCCGCCTCAACGCCCGTAATTTACTCCGGTGGCCCCATAGGCCCACCGCTTTGCTCTGGCCAAGGCACGCTTGGCGTACTTTTTCAGCGCACCGCCCTCCCTGCGCTCTCTCCCTATCCCTACCTCGCACTACCGCTCCCTCCAGGTCTCTCCCCCTGCAGGGATGCTCGAGTCCCGTCCGGTTCGCCCGTCATTTGCCGGCTCATGTTCCCATGCGTGGGGCAGTGGGGCCCTGCTATACGGTGCCCGTGTCGGTCGGTCGGGGGGATTTATTTGCCCACGCTAAATATTTTTTTCCATTGGGCCGAGCATCCTGGAGAGACCTGCCCCCCTATAAATAGGCAAACCAGGGAGTGGGGGTTAAGGTCCAAAATGCTCTCACTGAAAAGCGTTATAAATGGGCCCCAATTGCCTCCGACCCTCTGCACACCTGAGGGCCCTGGGGTAGCTCGCCGAAGTGATTTACTGCATGGAACATCTCCCTCGCACGGTGGAGTCGACCATTGGCCGGACATTCACCTCTCTCGGACCAGGCTTTCCGAGGGTTAAATTTCAACGGGCGTTGCCGCCTCAACGCCCGTAATTTACTCCGGTGGCCCCATAGGCCCACCGCTTTGCTCTGGCCAAGGCACGCTTGGCGTACTTTTTCAGCGCACCGCCCTCCCTGCGCTCTCTCCCTATCCCTACCTGGCACTACCCGCTCCCTCCAGGTCTCTCCCCCTGCAGGGATGCTCGAGTCCCGTCCGGTTCGCCCCGTCATTTGCCAGCTCATGTTTCCAATGCGTGGGGCAGTGGGGCCCTGCTATACGGTGCCCGTGTCGGTCGGTCGGGGGGATTTATTTGCCCACGCTAAATATTTTTTTCCATTGGGCCGAGCATCCTGGAGAGACCTGCCCCCCTATAAATAGGCAAACCAGGGAGTGGGGGTTAAGGTCCAAAATGCTCTCACTGAAAAGCGTTATACATGGGCCCAATTGCGTCCGACCCTCTGCACACCTGAGGGCCCTGGGTAGCTCGCCGAAGCGATTTACTGCATGGAACATCTCCCTCGCACGGTGGAGTCGACCATTGGCCGGACATTCACCTCTCTCGGACCAGGCTTTCCGAGGGTTAAATTTCAACGGGCGTTGCCGCCTCAACGCCCGTAATTTGCTCCGGTGGCCCCATAGGCCCACCGCTTCGCTCTGGCCAAGGCACGCTTGGCCTACTTTTTCAGCGCTCCGCCCTCCCTGCGCTCTCTCCCTATCCCTACCAAGTACTACCGCTCCCTCCAAGTCTCTCCCCCTGCAGGGATGCTCGAGTCCCGTCCGGTTCGCCCGTCATTTGCCAGCTCATGTTCCCATGCGTGGGGCAGTGGGGCCCTGCTATACGGTGCCCGTGTCGGTCGGTAGGGGGGATTTATTTGCCCAGGCTAAATATTTTTTTTCTATTGGGCCGAGCATCCTGGAGAGAGCTGCCCCCTATAAATAGGCAAACCAGGGAGTGGGGGTTAAGGTCCAAAATGCTCTCATTGAAAAGCGTTATAAATGGGCCCAATTGCCTGCGACCCTCTGCACACCTGAGGGCCCTGGGTAGCTCGCCGAAGTGATTTACTGCATGGAACATCTCCCTCGCACGGTGGAGTCGACCATTGGCCGGACATTCACCTCTCTCGGACCAGGCTTTCCGAGGGTTAAATTTCAACGGGCGTTGCCGCCTCAACGCCCGTAATTTACTCCGGTGGCCCCATAGGCCCACCGCTTTGCTCTGGCCAAGGCACGCTTGGCGTACTTTTTCAGCGCACCGCCCTTCCGTGCTCTCTCTCCCTATCCCTACCTCGCACTACCGCTCCCTCCAGGTCTCTCCCCCTGCAGGGATGCTCGAGTCCCGTCCGGTTCGCCCGTCATTTGCCAGCTCATGTTCCCATGCGTGGGGCAGTGGGGCCCTGCTATACGGTGCCCGTGTCGGTCGGTCGGTCGGGGGGATTTATTTGCCCACGCTAAATATTTTTTTTCCATTGGGCCGAGCATCCTGGAGAGACCTGCCCCCCTATAAATAGGCAAACCAGGGAGTGGGGGTTAAGGTCCAAAATGCTCTCACTGAAAAGCGTTATAAATGGGCCCAATTGCCTCCGACCCTCTGCACACCTGAGGGCCCTGGGTAGCTCGCCGAAGTGATTTACTGCATGGAACATCTCCCTCGCACGGTGGAGTCGACCATTGGCCGGACATTCACCTCTCTCGGACCAGGCTTTCCGAGGGTTAAATTTCAACGGGGCGTTGCCGCCTCAACGCCCGTAATTTACTCCGGTGGCCCCATAGGCCACCGCTCTTGCTCTGGCCAAGGCACGCTTGGCGTACTTTTTCAGCGCACCGCCCTCCCTGCCGCTCTCTCCCTATCCCTACCTCGCACTACCGCTCCCCTCCAGGTCTCTCCCCCTGCAGGGATGCTCGAGTCCCGTCCGGTTCGCCCGTCCATTTGCCGGCTCATGTTCCCATGCGTGGGGCAGTGGGGGCCCCTGCTATACGGTGCCCGTGGCGGGCGGTCGGGGGGATTTATTTGCCCACGCTAAATATTTGTTTCCATTGGGCCGAGGATCCTGGGGAGACCTGCCCCCGTATAGATAGGCAAACCAGGGAGGGGGGGGGTAGGGCCAAAATGCTGTGACTGAAAAAGCGTTATAAATGGGCCCAATTGCCTCCGACCGACCTCGCCGAAGTGATTTACTGCATGGAACATCTCCCTCGCACGGTGGAGTCGACCATTGGCCGGACATTCACCTCTCTCGGACCAGGCTTTCCGAGGGTTAAATTTCAACGGGCGTTGCCGCCTCAACGCCCGTAATTTACTCCGGTGGCCCCATAGGCCCACCGCTTTGCTCTGGCCAAGGCACGCTTGGCGTACTTTTTCAGCGCACCGCCCTCCCTGCGCTCTCTCCCTATCCCTACCTCGCACTACCGCTCCCTCCAGGTCTCTCCCCCTGCAGGGATGCTCGAGTCCCGTCCGGTTCGCCCGTCATTTGCCAGCTCATGTTCCCATGCGTGGGGCAGTGGGGCCCTGCTATACGGTGCCCGTGTCGGTCGGTCGGGGGGATTTATTTGCCCACGCTAAATATTTTTTTTCCATTGGGCCGAGCATCCTGGAGAGACCTGCCCCCCTATAAATAGGCAAACCAGGGAGTGGGGGTTAAGGTCCAAAATGCTCTCACTGAAAAGCGTTATAAATGGGCCCAATTGCCTCCGACCCTCTGCACACCTGAGGGGCCCTGGGTAGCTCGCCGAAGTGATTTACTGCATGGAACATCTCCCTCGCACGGTGGAGTCGACCATTGGCCGGACATTCACCTCTCTCGGACCAGGCTTTCCGAGGGTTAAATTTCAACGGGCGTTTGCGCCTCAACGCCCGTAATTTACTCCGGTGGCCCCATAGGCCCACCGCTTTGCTCTGGCCAAGGCACGCTTGGCGTACTTTTTCAGCGCACCGCCCTCCCTGCGCTCTCTCCCTATCCCTACCTCGCACTACCGCTCCCTCCAGGTCTCTCCCCCTGCAGGGATGCTCGAGTCCCGTCCGGTTCGCCCGTCATTTGCCAGCTCATGTTCCCATGCGTGGGGCAGTGGGGCCCTGCTATACGGTGCCGTTGTCGGTCGGTCGGGGGGATTTATTTGCCCACGCTAAATATTTTTTTTCCATTGGGCCGAGCATCCTGGAGAGACCTGCCCCCCTATAAATAGGCAAACCAGGGAGTGGGGGTTAAGGTCCAAAATGCTCTCACTGAAAAGCGTTATAAATGGGCCCAATTGCCTCCGACCCTCTGCACACCTGAGGGCCCTGGGTAGCTCGCCGAAGTGATTTACTGCATGGAACATCTCCCTCGCACGGTGGAGTCGACCATTGGCCGGACATTCACCTCTCTCGGACCAGGCTTTCCGAGGGTTAAATTTCAACGGGCGTTGCCGCCTCAACGCCCGTAATTTACTCCGGTGGCCCCATAGGCCCCTCGCTTTGCTCTGGCCAAGGCACGCTTGGCGTACTTTTTCAGCGCACCGCCCTCCCTGCGCTCTCTCCCTATCCCTACCTCGCACTACCGCTCCCTCCAGGTCTCTCCCCCTGCAGGGATGCTCGAGTCCCGTCCGGTTCGCCCGTCATTTGCCGGCTCATGTTCCCATGCGTGGGGCAGTGGGGCCCTGCTATACGGTGCCCGTGTCGGTCGGTCAGTCGGGGGGATTTATTTGCCCACGCTAAATATTTTTTTCCATTGGGCCGAGCATCCTGGAGAGACCTGCCCCCCTATAAATAGGCAAACCAGGGAGTGGGGGTTAAGGTCCAAAATGCTCTCACTGAAAAGCGTTATAAATGGGCCCAATTGCCTCCGACCCTCTGCACACCTGAGGGCCCTGGGTAGCTCGCCGAAGTGATTTACTGCATGGAACATCTCCCTCGCACGGTGGAGTCGACCATTGGCCGGACATTCACCTCTCTCGGACCAGGCTTTCCGAGGGTTAAATTTCAACGGGCGTTGCCGCCTCAACGCCCGTAATTTACTCCGGTGGCCCCATAGGCCCACCGCTTTGCTCTGGCCAAGGCACGCTTGGCGTACTTTTTCAGCGCACCGCCCTCCCTGCGCTCTCTCCCTATCCCTACCTCGCACTACCGCTCCCTCCAGGTCTCTCCCCCTGCAGGGATGCTCGAGTCCCGTCCGGTTTCGCCCGTCATTTGCCAGCTCATGTTCCCATGCGTGGGGCAGTGGGGCCCTGCTATACGGTGCCCGTGTCGGTCGGTTCGGGGGGGATTTATTTGCCCACGCTAAATATTTTTTTCCATTGGGCCGAGCATCCTGGAGAGACCTGCCCCCCTATAAATAGGCAAACCAGGGAGTGGGGGGTAAGGTCCAAAATGCTCTCACTGAAAAAGCGTTATAAATGGGCCCAATTGCCTCCGACCCTCTGCACACCTGAGGGCCCTGGGTAGCTCGCCGAAGTGATTTACTGCATGGAACATCTCCCTCGCACGGTGGAGTCGACCATTGGCCGGACATTCACCTCTCTCGGACCAGGCTTTCCGAGGGTTAAATTTCAACGGGCGTTGCCGCCTCAACGCCCGTAATTTACTCCGGTGGCCCCATAGGCCCACCGCTTTGCTCTGGCCAAGGCACGCTTGGCGTACTTTTTCAGCGCACCGCCCTCCCTGCGCTCTCTCCCTATCCCTACCTCGCACTACCGCTCCCTCCAGGTCTCTCCCCCTGCAGGGATGCTCGAGTCCCGTCCGGTTTCGCCCGTCATTTGCCAGCTCATGTTCCCATGCGTGGGGCAGTGGGGCCCTGCTATACGGTGCCCGTGTCGGTCGGTCGGGGGGATTTATTTGCCCACGCTAAATAATTTTTTCCATTGGGCCGAGCATCCTGGAGAGACCTGCCCCCCTATAAATAGGCAAACCAGGGAGTGGGGGTTAAGGTCCAAAATGCTCTCACTGAAAAGCGTTATAAATGGGCCCAATTGCCTCCGACCCTCTGCACACCTGAGGGCCCTGGGTAGCTCGCCGAAGTGATTTAATACTGCATGGAACATCTCCCTCGCACGGTGGAGTCGACCATTGGCCGGACATTCACCTCTCTCGGACCAGGCTTTCCGAGGGTTAAATTTCAACGGGCGTTGCCGCCTCAACGCCCGTAATTTACTCCGGTGGCCCCATAGGCCCACCGCTTTGCTCTGGCCAAGGCACGCTTGGCGTACTTTTTCAGCGCACCGCCCTCCCTGCGCTCTCTCCCTATCCCTACCTCGCACTACCGCTCCCTCCAGGTCTCTCCCCCTGCAGGGATGCTCGAGTCCCGTCCGGTTCGCCCGTCATTTGCCAGCTCATGTTCCCATGCGTGGGGCAGTGGGGCCCTGCTATACGGTGCCCGTGTCGGTCGGTCGGGGGGATTTATTTGCCCACGCTAAATATTTTTTTCCATTGGGCCGAGCATCCTGGAGAGACCTGCCCCCCTATAAATAGGCAAACCAGGGAGTGGGGGTTAAGGTCCAAAATGCTCTCACTGAAAAGCGTTATAAATGGGCCCAATTGCCTCCGACCCTCTGCACACCTGAGGGCCCTGGGTAGCTCGCCGAAGTGATTTACTGCATGGAACATCTCCCTCGCACGGTGGAGTCGACCATTGGCCGGACATTCACCTCTCTCGGACCAGGCTTTCCGAGGGTTAAATTTCAACGGGCGTTGCCGCCTCAACGCCCGTAATTTACTCCGGTGGCCCCATAGGCCCACCGCTTTGCTCTGGCCAAGGCACGCTTGGCGTACTTTTTCAGCGCACCGCCCTCCCTGCGCTCTCTCCCTATCCCTACCTCGCACTACCGCTCCCTCCAGGTCTCTCCCCCTGCAGGGATGCTCGAGTCCCGTCCGGTTCGCCCGTCATTTGCCAGCTCATGTTCCCATGCGTGGGGCAGTGGGGCCCTGCTATACGGTGCCCGTGTCGGTCGGTCAGTCGGGGGGATTTATTTGCCCACGCTAAATATTTTTTTCCATTGGGCCGAGCATCCTGGAGAGACCTGCCCCCCTATAAATAGGCAAACCAGGGAGTGGGGGTTAAGGTCCAAAATGCTCTCACTGAAAAGCGTTATAAATGGGCCCAATTGCCTCCGACCCTCTGCACACCTGAGGGCCCTGGGTAGCTCGCCGAAGTGATTTACTGCATGGAACATCTCCCTCGCACGGTGGAGTCGACCATTGGCCGGACATTCACCTCTCTCGGACCAGGCTTTCCGAGGGTTAAATTTCAACGGGCGTTGCCGCCTCAACGCCCGTAATTTACTCCGGTGGCCCCATAGCCCCCCCGCTTTGCTCTGGCCAAGGCACGCTTGGCGTACTTTTTCAGCGCACCGCCCTCCCTGCGCTCTCTCCCTATCCCTACCTCGCACTACCGCTCCCTCCAGGTCTCTCCCCCTGCAGGGATGCTCGAGTCCCGTCCGGTTCGCCCGTCATTTGCCAGCTCATGTTCCCATGCGTGGGGCAGTGGGGCCCTGCTATACGGTGCCCGTGTCGGTCGGTCGGGGGGATTTATTTGCCCACGCTAAATATTTTTTTCCATTGGGCCGAGCATCCTGGAGAGACCTGCCCCCCTATAAATAGGCAAACCAGGGAGTGGGGGTTAAGGTCCAAAATGCTCTCACTGAAAAGCGTTATAAATGGGCCCAATTGCCTCCGACCCTCTGCACACCTGAGGGCCCTGGGTAGCTCGCCGAAGTGATTTACTGCATGGAACATCTCCCTCGCACGGTGGAGTCGACCATTGGCCGGACATTCACCTCTCTCGGACCAGGCTTTCCGAGGGTTAAATTTCAACGGGCGTTGCCGCCTCAACGCCCGAAATTTACTCCGGTGGCCCCATAGGCCCACCGCTTTGCTCTGGCCAAGGCACGCTTGGCGTACTTTTTCAGCGCACCGCCCTCCCTGCGCTCTCTCCCTATCCCTACCTCGCACTACCGCTCCCTCCAGGTCTCTCCCCCTGCAGGGATGCTCGAGTCCCGTCCGGTTCGCCCGTCATTTGCCAGCTCATGTTCCCATGCGTGGGGCAGTGGGGCCCTGCTATACGGTGCCCGTGTCGGTCGGTCGGGGGGATTTATTTGCCCACGCTAAATATTTTTTTCCATTGGGCCGAGCATCCTGGAGAGACCTGCCCCCCTATAAATAGGCAAACCAGGGAGTGGGGGTTAAGGTCCAAAATGCTCTCACTGAAAAGCGTTATAAATGGGCCCAATTGCCTCCGACCCTCTGCACACCTGAGGGCCCTGGGTAGCTCGCCGAAGTGATTTACTGCATGGAACATCTCCCTCGCACGGTGGGGTCGACCATTGGCCGGATATTCACCTCTCTCGGACCAGGCTTTCCGAGGGTTAAATTTCAACGGGCGTTGCCGCCTCAACGCCCGTAATTTACTCCGGTGGCCCCATAGGCCCACCGCTTTGCTCTGGCCAAGGCACGCTTGGCGTACTTTTTCAGCGCACCGCCCTCCCTGCGCTCTCTCCCTATCCCTACCTCGCACTACCGCTCCCTCCAGGTCTCTCCCCCTGCAGGGATGCTCGAGTCCCGTCCGGTTCGCCCGTCATTTGCCAGCTCATGTTCCCATGCGTGGGGCAGTGGGGCCCTGCTATACGGTGCCCGTGTCGGTCGGTCGGGGGGATTTATTTGCCCACGCTAAATATTTTTTTCCATTGGGCCGAGCATCCTGGAGAGACCTGCCCCCCTATAAATAGGCAAACCAGGGAGTGGGGGTTAAGGTCCAAAATGCTCTCACTGAAAAGCGTTATAAATGGGCCCAATTGCCTCCGACCCTCTGCACACCTGAGGGCCCTGGGTAGCTCGCCGAAGTGATTTACTGCATGGAACATCTCCCTCGCACGGTGGAGTCGACCATTGGCCGGACATTCACCTCTCTCGGACCAGGCTTTCCGAGGGTTAAATTTCAACGGGCGTTGCCGCCTCAACGCCCGTAATTTACTCCGGTGGCCCCATAGGCCCACCGCTTTGCTCTGGCCAAGGCACGCTTGGCGTACTTTTTCAGCGCACCGCCCTCCCTGCGCTCTCTCCCTATCCCTACCTCGCACTACCGCTCCCTCCAGGTCTCTCCCCCTGCAGGGATGCTCGAGTCCCGTCCGGTTCGCCCGTCATTTGCCAGCTCATGTTCCCATGCGTGGGGCAGTGGGGCCCTGCTATACGGTGCCCGTGTCGGTCGGTCGGGGGGATTTATTTGCCCACGCTAAATATTTTTTTCCATTGGGCCGAGCATCCTGGAGAGACCTGCCCCCCTATAAATAGGCAAACCAGGGAGTGGGGGTTAAGGTCCAAAATGCTCTCACTGAAAAGCGTTATAAATGGGCCCAATTGCCTCCGACCCTCTGCACACCTGAGGGCCCTGGGTAGCTCGCCGAAGTGATTTACTGCATGGAACATCTCCCTCGCACGGTGGAGTCGACCATTGGCCGGACATTCACCTCTCTCGGACCAGGCTTTCCGAGGGTTAAATTTCAACGGGCGTTGCCGCCTCAACGCCCGTAATTTACTCCGGTGGCCCCATAGGCCCACCGCTTTGCTCTGGCCAAGGCACGCTTGGCGTACTTTTTCAGCGCACCGCCCTCCCTGCGCTCTCTCCCTATCCCTACCTCGCACTACCGCTCCCTCCAGGTCTCTCCCCCTGCAGGGATGCTCGAGTCCCGTCCGGTTCGCCCGTCATTTGCCAGCTCATGTTCCCATGCGTGGGGCAGTGGGGCCCTGCTATACGGTGCCCGTGTCGGTCGGTCGGGGGGATTTATTTGCCCACGCTAAATATTTTTTTTCCATTGGGCCGAGCATCCTGGAGAGACCTGCCCCCCTATAAATAGGCAAACCAGGGAGTGGGGGTTAAGGTCCAAAATGCTCTCACTGAAAAGCGTTATAAATGGGCCCAATTGCCTCCGACCCTCTGCACACCTGAGGGCCCTGGGTAGCTCGCCGAAGTGATTTACTGCATGGAACATCTCCCTCGCACGGTGGAGTCGACCATTGGCCGGACATTCACCTCTCTCGGACCAGGCTTTCCGAGGGTTAAATTTCAACGGGCGTTGCCGCCTCAACGCCCGTAATTTACTCCGGTGGCCCCATAGGCCCACCGCTTTGCTCTGGCCAAGGCACGCTTGGCGTACTTTTTCAGCGCACCGCCCTCCCTGCGCTCTCTCCCTATCCCTACCTCGCACTACCGCTCCCTCCAGGTCTCTCCCCCTGCAGGGATGCTCGAGTCCCGTCCGGTTCGCCCGTCATTTGCCAGCTCATGTTCCCATGCGTGGGGCAGTGGGGCCCTGCTATACGGTGCCCGTGTCGGTCGGTCGGGGGGATTTATTTGCCCACGCTAAATATTTTTTTCCATTGGGCCGAGCATCCTGGAGAGACCTGCCCCCCTATAAATAGGCAAACCAGGGAGTGGGGGTTAAGGTCCAAAATGCTCTCACTGAAAAGCGTTATAAATGGGCCCAATTGCCTCCGACCCTCTGCACACCTGAGGGCCCTGGGTAGCTCGCCGAAGTGATTTACTGCATGGAACATCTCCCTCGCACGGTGGAGTCGACCATTGGCCGGACATTCACCTCTCTCGGACCAGGCTTTCCGAGGGTTAAATTTCAACGGGCGTTGCCGCCTCAACGCCCGTAATTTACTCCGGTGGCCCCATAGGCCCACCGCTTTGCTCTGGCCAAGGCACGCTTGGCGTACTTTTTCAGCGCACCGCCCTCCCTGCGCTCTCTCCCTATCCCTACCTCGCACTACCGCTCCCTCCAGGTCTCTCCCCCTGCAGGGATGCTCGAGTCCCGTCCGGTTCGCCCGTCATTTGCCAGCTCATGTTCCCATGCGTGGGGCAGTGGGGCCCTGCTATACGGTGCCCGTGTCGGTCGGTCGGGGGGATTTATTTGCCCACGCTAAATATTTTTTTCCATTGGGCCGAGCATCCTGGAGAGACCTGCCCCCCTATAAATAGGCAAACCAGGGAGTGGGGGTTAAGGTCCAAAATGCTCTCACTGAAAAGCGTTATAAATGGGCCCAATTGCCTCCGACCCTCTGCACACCTGAGGGCCCTGGGTAGCTCGCCGAAGTGATTTACTGCATGGAACATCTCCCTCGCACGGTGGAGTCGACCATTGGCCGGACATTCACCTCTCTCGGACCAGGCTTTCCGAGGGTTAAATTTCAACGGGCGTTGCCGCCTCAACGCCCGTAATTTACTCCGGTGGCCCCATAGGCCCACCGCTTTGCTCTGGCCAAGGCACGCTTGGCGTACTTTTTCAGCGCACCGCCCTCCCTGCGCTCTCTCCCTATCCCTACCTCGCACTACCGCTCCCTCCAGGTCTCTCCCCCTGCAGGGATGCTCGAGTCCCGTCCGGTTCGCCCGTCATTTGCCAGCTCATGTTCCCATGCGTGGGGCAGTGGGGCCCTGCTATACGGTGCCCGTGTCGGTCGGTCGGGGGGATTTATTTGCCCACGCTAAATATTTTTTTCCATTGGGCCGAGCATCCTGGAGAGACCTGCCCCCCTATAAATAGGCAAACCAGGGAGTGGGGGTTAAGGTCCAAAATGCTCTCACTGAAAAGCGTTATAAATGGGCCCAATTGCCTCCGACCCTCTGCACACCTGAGGGCCCTGGGTAGCTCGCCGAAGTGATTTACTGCATGGAACATCTCCCTCGCACGGTGGAGTCGACCATTGGCCGGACATTCACCTCTCTCGGACCAGGCTTTCCAAGGGTTAAATTTCAACGGGCGTTGCCGCCTCAACGCCCGTAATTTACTCCGGTGGCCCCATAGGCCCACCGCTTTGCTCTGGCCAAGGCACGCTTGGCGTACTTTTTCAGCGCACCGCCCTCCCTGCGCTCTCTCCCTATCCCTACCTCGCACTACCACTCCCTCCAGGTCTCTCCCCCTGCAGGGATGCTCGAGTCCCGTCCGGTTCGCCCGTCATTTGCCAGCTCATGTTCCCATGCGTGGGGCAGTGGGGCCCTGCTATACGGTGCCCGTGTCGGTCGGTCGGGGGGATTTATTTGCCCACGCTAAATATTTTTTTCCATTGGGCCGAGCATCCTGGAGAGACCTGCCCCCCTATAAATAGGCAAACCAGGGAGTGGGGGTTAAGGTCCAAAATGCTCTCACTGAAAAGCGTTATAAATGGGCCCAATTGCCTCCGACCCTCTGCACACCTGGGGGCCCTGGGTAGCTCGCCGAAGTGATTTACTGCATGGAACATCTCCCTCGCACGGTGGAGTCGACCATTGGCCGGACATTCACCTCTCTCGGACCAGGCTTTCCGAGGGTTAAATTTCAACGGGCGTTGCCGCCTCAACGCCCGTAATTTACTCCGGTGGCCCCATAGGCCCACCGCTTTGCTCTGGCCAAGGCACGCTTGGCGTACTTTTTCAGCGCACCGCCCTCCCTGCGCTCTCTCCCTATCCCTACCTCGCACTACCGCTCCCTCCAGGTCTCTCCCCCTGCAGGGATGCTCGAGTCCCGTCCGGTTCGCCCGTCATTTGCCAGCTCATGTTCCCATGCGTGGGGCAGTGGGGCCCTGCTATACGGTGCCCGTGTCGGTCGGTCGGGGGGATTTATTTGCCCACGCTAAATATTTTTTTCCATTGGGCCGAGCATCCTGGAGAGACCTGCCCCCCTATAAATAGGCAAACCAGGGAGTGGGGGTTAAGGTCCAAAATGCTCTCACTGAAAAGCGTTATAAATGGGCCCAATTGCCTCCGACCCTCTGCACACCTGAGGGCCCTGGGTAGCTCGCCGAAGTGATTTACTGCATGGAACATCTCCCTCGCACGGTGGAGTCGACCATTGGAAGGACATTCACCTCTCTCGGACCAGGCTTTCCGAGGGTTAAATTTCAACGGGCGTTGCCGCCTCAACGCCCGTAATTTACTCCGGTGGCCCCATAGGCCCACCGCTTTGCTCTGGCCAAGGCACGCTTGGCGTACTTTTTCAGCGCACCGCCCTCCCTGCGCTCTCTCCCTATCCCTACCTCGCACTACCGCTCCCTCCAGGTCTCTCCCCCTGCAGGGATGCTCGAGTCCCGTCCGGTTCGCCCGTCATTTGCCAGCTCATGTTCCCATGCGTGGGGCAGTGGGGCCCTGCTATACGGTGCCCGTGTCGGTCGGTCGGGGGGATTTATTTGCCCACGCTAAATATTTTTTTTCCATTGGGCCGAGCATCCTGGAGAGACCTGCCCCCCTATAAATAGGCAAACCAGGGAGTGGGGGTTAAGGTCCAAAATGCTCTCACTGAAAAGCGTTATAAATGGGCCCAATTGCCTCCGACCCTCTGCACACCTGAGGGCCCTGGGTAGCTCGCCGAAGTGATTTACTGCATGGAACATCTCCCTCGCACGGTGGAGTCGACCATTGGCCGGACATTCACCTCTCTCGGACCAGGCTTTCCGAGGGTTAAATTTCAACGGGCGTTGCCGCCTCAACGCCCGTAATTTACTCCGGTGGCCCCATAGGCCCACCGCTTTGCTCTGGCCAAGGCACGCTTGGCGTACTTTTTCAGCGCACCGCCCTCCCTGCGCTCTCTCCCTATCCCTACCTCGCACTACCGCTCCCTCCAGGTCTCTCCCCCTGCAGGGATGCTCGAGTCCCGTCCGGTTCGCCCGTCATTTGCCAGCTCATGTTCCCATGCGTGGGGCAGTGGGGCCCTGCTATACGGTGCCCGTGTCGGTCGGTCGGGGGGATTTATTTGCCCACGCTAAATATTTTTTTTCCATTGGGCCGAGCATCCTGGAGAGACCTGCCCCCCTATAAATAGGCAAACCAGGGAGTGGGGGTTAAGGTCCAAAATGCTCTCACTGAAAAGCGTTATAAATGGGCCCAATTGCCTCCGACCCTCTGCACACCTGAGGGCCCTGGGTAGCTCGCCGAAGTGATTTACTGCATGGAACATCTCCCTCGCACGGTGGAGTCGACCATTGGCCGGACATTCACCTCTCTCGGACCAGGCTTTCCGAGGGTTAAATTTCAACGGGCGTTGCCGCCTCAACGCCCGTAATTTACTCCGGTGGCCCCATAGGCCCACCGCTTTGCTCTGGCCAAGGCGCGCTTGGCGTACTTTTTCAGCGCACCGCCCTCCCTGCGCTCTCTCCC
This sequence comes from Acanthaster planci, assembly GCF_054643075.1. NCBI lineage: Eukaryota > Metazoa > Echinodermata > Asteroidea > Valvatida > Acanthasteridae > Acanthaster > Acanthaster planci. The sequence goes on along the minus strand of NW_028257731.1, from coordinate 18,329 downwards.
TATCCCTACCTCGCACTACCGCTCCCTCCAGGTCTCTCCCCCTGCAGGGATGCTCGAGTCCCGTCCGGTTCGCCCGTCATTTGCCAGCTCATGTTCCCATGCGTGGGGCAGTGGGGCCCTGCTATACAGTGCCCGTGTCGGTCGGTCGGGGGGATTTATTTGCCCACACTAAATATTTTTTTTCCATTGGGCCGAGCATCCTGGAGAGACCTGCCCCCCTATAAATAGGCAAACCAGGGAGTGGGGGTTAAGGTCCAAAATGCTCTCACTGAAAAGCGTTATAAATGGGCCCAATTGCCTCCGACCCTCTGCACACCTGAGGGCCCTGGGTAGCTCGCCGAAGTGATTTACTGCATGGAACATCTCCCTCGCACGGTGGAGTCGACCATTGGCCGGACATTCACCTCTCTCGGACCAGGCTTTCCGAGGTTTAAATTTCAACGGGCGTTGCCGCCTCAACGCCCGTAATTTACTCCGGTGGCCCCATAGGCCCACCGCTTTGCTCTGGCCAAGGCACGCTTGGCGTACTTTTTCAGCGCACCGCCCTCCCTGCGCTCTCTCCCTATCCCTACCTCGCACTACCGCTCCCTCCAGGTCTCTCCCCCTGCAGGGATGCTCGAGTCCCGTCCGGTTCGCCCGTCATTTGCCAGCTCATGTTCCCATGCGTGGGGCAGTGGGGCCCTGCTATACGGTGCCCGTGTCGGTCGGTCGGGGGGATTTATTTGCCCACGCTAAATATTTTTTTTCCATTGGGCCGAGCATCCTGGAGAGACCTGCCCCCCTATAAATAGGCAAACCAGGGAGTGGGGGTTAAGGTCCAAAATGCTCTCACTGAAAAGCGTTATAAATGGGCCCAATTGCCTCCGACCCTCTGCACACCTGAGGGCCCTGGGTAGCTCGCCGAAGTGATTTACTGCATGGAACATCTCCCTCGCACGGTGGAGTCGACCATTGGCCGGACATTCACCTCTCTCGGACCAGGCTTTCCGAGGGTTAAATTTCAACGGGCGTTGCCGCCTCAACGCCCGTAATTTACTCCGGTGGCCCCATAGGCCCACCGCTTTGCTCTGGCCAAGGCACGCTTGGCGTACTTTTTCAGCGCACCGCCCTCCCTGCGCTCTCTCCCTATCCCTACCTCGCACTACCGCTCCCTCCAGGTCTCTCCCCCTGCAGGGATGCTCGAGTCCCGTCCGGTTCGCCCGTCATTTGCCAGCTCATGTTCCCATGCGTGGGGCAGTGGGGCCCTGCTATACGGTGCCCGTGTCGGTCGGTCGGGGGGATTTATTTGCCCACGCTAAATATTTTTTTTCCATTGGGCCGAGCATCCTGGAGAGACCTGCCCCCCTATAAATAGGCAAACCAGGGAGTGGGGGTTAAGGTCCAAAATGCTCTCACTGAAAAGCGTTATAAATGGGCCCAATTGCCTCCGACCCTCTGCACACCTGAGGGCCCTGGGTAGCTCGCCGAAGTGATTTACTGCATGGAACATCTCCCTCGCACGGTGGAGTCGACCATTGGCCGGACATTCACCTCTCTCGGACCAGGCTTTCCGAGGGTTAAATTTCAACGGGCGTTGCCGCCTCAACGCCCGTAATTTACTCCGGTGGCCCCATAGGCCCACCGCTTTGCTCTGGCCAAGGCACGCTTGGCGTACTTTTTCAGCGCACCGCCCTCCCTGCGCTCTCTCCCTATCCCTACCTCGCACTACCGCTCCCTCCAGGTCTCTCCCCCTGCAGGGATGCTCGAGTCCCGTCCGGTTCGCCCGTCATTTGCCAGCTCATGTTCCCATGCGTGGGGCAGTGGGGCCCTGCTATACGGTGCCCGTGTCGGTCGGTCGGGGGGATTTATTTGCCCACGCTAAATATTTTTTTTCCATTGGGCCGAGAATCCTGGAGAGACCTGCCCCCCTATAAATAGGCAAACCAGGGAGTGGGGGTTAAGGTCCAAAATGCTCTCACTGAAAAGCGTTATAAATGGGCCCAATTGCCTCCGACCCTCTGCACACCTGAGGGCCCTGGGTAGCTCGCCGAAGTGATTTACTGCATGGAACATCTCCCTCGCACGGTGGAGTCGACCATTGGCCGGACATTCACCTCTCTCGGACCAGGCTTTCCGAGGGTTAAATTTCAACGGGCGTTGCCGCCTCAACGCCCGTAATTTACTCCGGTGGCCCCATAGGCCCACCGCTTTGCTCTGGCCAAGGCACGCTTGGCGTACTTTTTCAGCGCACCGCCCTCCCTGCGCTCTCTCCCTATCCCTACCTCGCACTACCGCTCCCTCCAGGTCTCTCCCCCTGCAGGGATGCTCGAGTCCCGTCCGGTTCGCCCGTCATTTGCCAGCTCATGTTCCCATGCGTGGGGCAGTGGGGCCCTGCTATACGGTGCCCGTGTCGGTCGGTCGGGGGGATTTATTTGCCCACGCTAAATATTTTTTTCCATTGGGCCGAGCATCCTGGAGAGACCTGCCCCCCTATAAATAGGCAAACCAGGGAGTGGGGGTTAAGGTCCAAAATGCTCTCACTGAAAAGCGTTATAAATGGGCCCAATTGCCTCCGACCCTCTGCACACCTGAGGGCCCTGGGTAGCTCGCCGAAGTGATTTACTGCATGGAACATCTCCCTCGCACGGTGGAGTCGACCATTGGCCGGACATTCACCTCTCTCGGACCAGGCTTTCCGAGGTTTAAATTTCAACGGGCGTTGCCGCCTCAACGCCCGTAATTTACTCCGGTGGCCCCATAGGCCCACCGCTTTGCTCTGGCCAAGGCACGCTTGGCGTACTTTTTCAGCGCACCGCCCTCCCTGCGCTCTCTCCCTATCCCTACCTCGCACTACCGCTCCCTCCAGGTCTCTCCCCCTGCAGGGATGCTCGAGTCCCGTCCGGTTCGCCCGTCATTTGCCAGCTCATGTTCCCATGCGTGGGGCAGTGGGGCCCTGCTATACGGTGCCCGTGTCGGTCGGTCGGGGGGATTTATTTGCCCACGCTAAATATTTTTTTTCCATTGGGCCGAGCATCCTGGAGAGACCTGCCCCCCTATAAATAGGCAAACCAGGGAGTGGGGGTTAAGGTCCAAAATGCTCTCACTGAAAAGCGTTATAAATGGGCCCAATTGCCTCCGACCCTCTGCACACCTGAGGGCCCTGGGTAGCTCGCCGAAGTGATTTACTGCATGGAACATCTCCCTCGCACGGTGGAGTCGACCATTGGCCGGACATTCACCTCTCTCGGACCAGGCTTTCCGAGGGTTAAATTTCAACGGGCGTTGCCGCCTCAACGCCCGTAATTTACTCCGGTGGCCCCATAGGCCCACCGCTTTGCTCTGGCCAAGGCACGCTTGGCGTACTTTTTCAGCGCACCGCCCTCCCTGCGCTCTCTCCCTATCCCTACCTCGCACTACCGCTCCCTCCAGGTCTCTCCCCCTGCAGGGATGCTCGAGTCCCGTCCGGTTCGCCCGTCATTTGCCAGCTCATGTTCCCATGCGTGGGGCAGTGGGGCCCTGCTATACGGTGCCCGTGTCGGTCGGTCGGGGGGATTTATTTGCCCACGCTAAATATTTTTTTTCCATTGGGCCGAGCATCCTGGAGAGACCTGCCCCCCTATAAATAGGCAAACCAGGGAGTGGGGGTTAAGGTCCAAAATGCTCTCACTGAAAAGCGTTATAAATGGGCCCAATTGCCTCCGACCCTCTGCACACCTGAGGGCCCTGGGTAGCTCGCCGAAGTGATTTACTGCATGGAACATCTCCCTCGCACGGTGGAGTCGACCATTGGCCGGACATTCACCTCTCTCGGACCAGGCTTTCCGAGGGTTAAATTTCAACGGGCGTTGCCGCCTCAACGCCCGTAATTTACTCCGGTGGCCCCATAGGCCCACCGCTTTGCTCTGGCCAAGGCACGCTTGGCGTACTTTTTCAGCGCACCGCCCTCCCTGCGCTCTCTCCCTATCCCTACCTCGCACTACCGCTCCCTCCAGGTCTCTCCCCCTGCAGGGATGCTCGAGTCCCGTCCGGTTCGCCCGTCATTTGCCAGCTCATGTTCCCATGCGTGGGGCAGTGGGGCCCTGCTATACGGTGCCCGTGTCGGTCGGTCGGGGGGATTTATTTGCCCACGCTAAATATTTTTTTTCCATTGGGCCGAGAATCCTGGAGAGACCTGCCCCCCTATAAATAGGCAAACCAGGGAGTGGGGGTTAAGGTCCAAAATGCTCTCACTGAAAAGCGTTATAAATGGGCCCAATTGCCTCCGACCCTCTGCACACCTGAGGGCCCTGGGTAGCTCGCCGAAGTGATTTACTGCATGGAACATCTCCCTCGCACGGTGGAGTCGACCATTGGCCGGACATTCACCTCTCTCGGACCAGGCTTTCCGAGGGTTAAATTTCAACGGGCGTTGCCGCCTCAACGCCCGTAATTTACTCCGGTGGCCCCATAGGCCCACCGCTTTGCTCTGGCCAAGGCACGCTTGGCGTACTTTTTCAGCGCACCGCCCTCCCTGCGCTCTCTCCCTATCCCTACCTCGCACTACCGCTCCCTCCAGGTCTCTCCCCCTGCAGGGATGCTCGAGTCCCGTCCGGTTCGCCCGTCATTTGCCAGCTCATGTTCCCATGCGTGGGGCAGTGGGGCCCTGCTATACGGTGCCCGTGTCGGTCGGTCGGGGGGATTTATTTGCCCACGCTAAATATTTTTTTTCCATTGGGCCGAGAATCCTGGAGAGACCTGCCCCCCTATAAATAGGCAAACCAGGGAGTGGGGGTTAAGGTCCAAAATGCTCTCACTGAAAAGCGTTATAAATGGGCCCAATTGCCTCCGACCCTCTGCACACCTGAGGGCCCTGGGTAGCTCGCCGAAGTGATTTACTGCATGGAACATCTCCCTCGCACGGTGGAGTCGACCATTGGCCGGACATTCACCTCTCTCGGACCAGGCTTTCCGAGGGTTAAATTTCAACGGGCGTTGCCGCCTCAACGCCCGTAATTTACTCCGGTGGCCCCATAGGCCCACCGCTTTGCTCTGGCCAAGGCACGCTTGGCGTACTTTTTCAGCGCACCGCCCTCCCTGCGCTCTCTCCCTATCCCTACCTCGCACTACCGCTCCCTCCAGGTCTCTCCCCCTGCAGGGATGCTCGAGTCCCGTCCGGTTCGCCCGTCATTTGCCAGCTCATGTTCCCATGCGTGGGGCAGTGGGGCCCTGCTATACGGTGCCCGTGTCGGTCGGTCGGGGGGATTTATTTGCCCACGCTAAATATTTTTTTCCATTGGGCCGAGCATCCTGGAGAGACCTGCCCCCCTATAAATAGGCAAACCAGGGAGTGGGGGTTAAGGTCCAAAATGCTCTCACTGAAAAGCGTTATAAATGGGCCCAATTGCCTCCGACCCTCTGCACACCTGAGGGCCCTGGGTAGCTCGCCGAAGTGATTTACTGCATGGAACATCTCCCTCGCACGGTGGAGTCGACCATTGGCCGGACATTCACCTCTCTCGGACCAGGCTTTCCGAGGTTTAAATTTCAACGGGCGTTGCCGCCTCAACGCCCGTAATTTACTCCGGTGGCCCCATAGGCCCACCGCTTTGCTCTGGCCAAGGCACGCTTGGCGTACTTTTTCAGCGCACCGCCCTCCCTGCGCTCTCTCCCTATCCCTACCTCGCACTACCGCTCCCTCCAGGTCTCTCCCCCTGCAGGGATGCTCGAGTCCCGTCCGGTTCGCCCGTCATTTGCCAGCTCATGTTCCCATGCGTGGGGCAGTGGGGCCCTGCTATACGGTGCCCGTGTCGGTCGGTCGGGGGGATTTATTTGCCCACGCTAAATATTTTTTTTCCATTGGGCCGAGCATCCTGGAGAGACCTGCCCCCCTATAAATAGGCAAACCAGGGAGTGGGGGTTAAGGTCCAAAATGCTCTCACTGAAAAGCGTTATAAATGGGCCCAATTGCCTCCGACCCTCTGCACACCTGAGGGCCCTGGGTAGCTCGCCGAAGTGATTTACTGCATGGAACATCTCCCTCGCACGGTGGAGTCGACCATTGGCCGGACATTCACCTCTCTCGGACCAGGCTTTCCGAGGGTTAAATTTCAACGGGCGTTGCCGCCTCAACGCCCGTAATTTACTCCGGTGGCCCCATAGGCCCACCGCTTTGCTCTGGCCAAGGCACGCTTGGCGTACTTTTTCAGCGCACCGCCCTCCCTGCGCTCTCTCCCTATCCCTACCTCGCACTACCGCTCCCTCCAGGTCTCTCCCCCTGCAGGGATGCTCGAGTCCCGTCCGGTTCGCCCGTCATTTGCCAGCTCATGTTCCCATGCGTGGGGCAGTGGGGCCCTGCTATACGGTGCCCGTGTCGGTCGGTCGGGGGGATTTATTTGCCCACGCTAAATATTTTTTTTCCATTGGGCCGAGCATCCTGGAGAGACCTGCCCCCCTATAAATAGGCAAACCAGGGAGTGGGGGTTAAGGTCCAAAATGCTCTCACTGAAAAGCGTTATAAATGGGCCCAATTGCCTCCGACCCTCTGCACACCTGAGGGCCCTGGGTAGCTCGCCGAAGTGATTTACTGCATGGAACATCTCCCTCGCACGGTGGAGTCGACCATTGGCCGGACATTCACCTCTCTCGGACCAGGCTTTCCGAGGGTTAAATTTCAACGGGCGTTGCCGCCTCAACGCCCGTAATTTACTCCGGTGGCCCCATAGGCCCACCGCTTTGCTCTGGCCAAGGCACGCTTGGCGTACTTTTTCAGCGCACCGCCCTCCCTGCGCTCTCTCCCTATCCCTACCTCGCACTACCGCTCCCTCCAGGTCTCTCCCCCTGCAGGGATGCTCGAGTCCCGTCCGGTTCGCCCGTCATTTGCCAGCTCATGTTCCCATGCGTGGGGCAGTGGGGCCCTGCTATACGGTGCCCGTGTCGGTCGGTCGGGGGGATTTATTTGCCCACGCTAAATATTTTTTTTCCATTGGGCCGAGAATCCTGGAGAGACCTGCCCCCCTATAAATAGGCAAACCAGGGAGTGGGGGTTAAGGTCCAAAATGCTCTCACTGAAAAGCGTTATAAATGGGCCCAATTGCCTCCGACCCTCTGCACACCTGAGGGCCCTGGGTAGCTCGCCGAAGTGATTTACTGCATGGAACATCTCCCTCGCACGGTGGAGTCGACCATTGGCCGGACATTCACCTCTCTCGGACCAGGCTTTCCGAGGGTTAAATTTCAACGGGCGTTGCCGCCTCAACGCCCGTAATTTACTCCGGTGGCCCCATAGGCCCACCGCTTTGCTCTGGCCAAGGCACGCTTGGCGTACTTTTTCAGCGCACCGCCCTCCCTGCGCTCTCTCCCTATCCCTACCTCGCACTACCGCTCCCTCCAGGTCTCTCCCCCTGCAGGGATGCTCGAGTCCCGTCCGGTTCGCCCGTCATTTGCCAGCTCATGTTCCCATGCGTGGGGCAGTGGGGCCCTGCTATACGGTGCCCGTGTCGGTCGGTCGGGGGGATTTATTTGCCCACGCTAAATATTTTTTTCCATTGGGCCGAGCATCCTGGAGAGACCTGCCCCCCTATAAATAGGCAAACCAGGGAGTGGGGGTTAAGGTCCAAAATGCTCTCACTGAAAAGCGTTATAAATGGGCCCAATTGCCTCCGACCCTCTGCACACCTGAGGGCCCTGGGTAGCTCGCCGAAGTGATTTACTGCATGGAACATCTCCCTCGCACGGTGGAGTCGACCATTGGCCGGACATTCACCTCTCTCGGACCAGGCTTTCCGAGGGTTAAATTTCAACGGGCGTTGCCGCCTCAACGCCCGTAATTTACTCCGGTGGCCCCATAGGCCCACCGCTTTGCTCTGGCCAAGGCACGCTTGGCGTACTTTTTCAGCGCACCGCCCTCCCTGCGCTCTCTCCCTATCCCTACCTCGCACTACCGCTCCCTCCAGGTCTCTCCCCCTGCAGGGATGCTCGAGTCCCGTCCGGTTCGCCCGTCATTTGCCAGCTCATGTTCCCATGCGTGGGGCAGTGGGGCCCTGCTATACGGTGCCCGTGTCGGTCGGTCGGGGGGATTTATTTGCCCACGCTAAATATTTTTTTCCATTGGGCCGAGCATCCTGGAGAGACCTGCCCCCCTATAAATAGGCAAACCAGGGAGTGGGGGTTAAGGTCCAAAATGCTCTCACTGAAAAGCGTTATAAATGGGCCCAATTGCCTCCGACCCTCTGCACACCTGAGGGCCCTGGGTAGCTCGCCGAAGTGATTTACTGCATGGAACATCTCCCTCGCACGGTGGAGTCGACCATTGGCCGGACATTCACCTCTCTCGGACCAGGCTTTCCGAGGGTTAAATTTCAACGGGCGTTGCCGCCTCAACGCCCGTAATTTACTCCGGTGGCCCCATAGGCCCACCGCTTTGCTCTGGCCAAGGCACGCTTGGCGTACTTTTTCAGCGCACCGCCCTCCCTGCGCTCTCTCCCTATCCCTACCTCGCACTACCGCTCCCTCCAGGTCTCTCCCCCTGCAGGGATGCTCGAGTCCCGTCCGGTTCGCCCGTCATTTGCCAGCTCATGTTCCCATGCGTGGGGCAGTGGGGCCCTGCTATACGGTGCCCGTGTCGGTCGGTCGGGGGGGATTTATTTGCCCACGCTAAATATTTTTTTCCATTGGGCCGAGCATCCTGGAGAGACCTGCCCCCCTATAAATAGGCAAACCAGGGAGTGGGGGTTAAGGTCCAAAATGCTCTCACTGAAAAGCGTTATAAATGGGCCCAATTGCCTCCGACCCTCTGCACACCTGAGGGCCCTGGGTAGCTCGCCGAAGTGATTTACTGCATGGAACATCTCCCTCGCACGGTGGAGTCGACCATTGGCCGGACATTCACCTCTCTCGGACCAGGCTTTCCGAGGGTTAAATTTCAACGGGCGTTGCCGCCTCAACGCCCGTAATTTACTCCGGTGGCCCCATAGGCCCACCGCTTTGCTCTGGCCAAGGCACGCTTGGCGTACTTTTTCAGCGCACCGCCCTCCCTGCGCTCTCTCCCTATCCCTACCTCGCACTACCGCTCCCTCCAGGTCTCTCCCCCTGCAGGGATGCTCGAGTCCCGTCCGGTTCGCCCGTCATTTGCCAGCTCATGTTCCCATGCGTGGGGCAGTGGGGCCCTGCTATACGGTGCCCGTGTCGGTCGGTCGGGGGGGATTTATTTGCCCACGCTAAATATTTTTTTCCATTGGGCCGAGCATCCTGGAGAGACCTGCCCCCCTATAAATAGGCAAACCAGGGAGTGGGGGTTAAGGTCCAAAATGCTCTCACTGAAAAGCGTTATAAATGGGCCCAATTGCCTCCGACCCTCTGCACACCTGAGGGCCCTGGGTAGCTCGCCGAAGTGATTTACTGCATGGAACATCTCCCTCGCACGGTGGAGTCGACCATTGGCCGGACATTCACCTCTCTCGGACCAGGCTTTCCGAGGGTTAAATTTCAACGGGCGTTGCCGCCTCAACGCCCGTAATTTACTCCGGTGGCCCCATAGGCCCACCGCTTTGCTCTGGCCAAGGCACGCTTGGCGTACTTTTTCAGCGCACCGCCCTCCCTGCGCTCTCTCCCTATCCCTACCTCGCACTACCGCTCCCTCCAGGTCTCTCCCCCTGCAGGGATGCTCGAGTCCCGTCCGGTTCGCCCGTCATTTGCCAGCTCATGTTCCCATGCGTGGGGCAGTGGGGCCCTGCTATACGGTGCCCGTGTCGGTCGGTCGGGGGGATTTATTTGCCCACGCTAAATATTTTTTTCCATTGGGCCGAGCATCCTGGAGAGACCTGCCCCCCTATAAATAGGCAAACCAGGGAGTGGGGGTTAAGGTCCAAAATGCTCTCACTGAAAAGCGTTATAAATGGGCCCAATTGCCTCCGACCCTCTGCACACCTGAGGGCCCTGGGTAGCTCGCCGAAGTGATTTACTGCATGGAACATCTCCCTCGCACGGTGGAGTCGAGCATTGGCCGGAAATTCACCTCTCTCGGACCAGGCTTTCCGAGGTTTAAATTTCAACGGGCGTTGCCGCCTCAACGCCCGTAATTTACTCCGGTGGCCCCATAGGCCCACCGCTTTGCTCTGGCCAAGGCACGCTTGGCGTACTTTTTCAGCGCACCGCCCTCCCTGCGCTCTCTCCCTATCCCTACCTCGCACTACCGCTCCCTCCAGGTCTCTCCCCCTGCAGGGATGCTCGAGTCCCGTCCGGTTCGCCCGTCATTTGCCAGCTCATGTTCCCATGCGTGGGACAGTGGGGCCCTGCTATACGGTGCCCGTGTCGGTCGGTCGGGGGGGATTTATTTGCCCACGCTAAATATTTTTTTCCATTGGGCCGAGCATCCTGGAGAGACCTGCCCCCCTATAAATAGGCAAACCAGGGAGTGGGGGTTAAGGTCCAAAATGCTCTCACTGAAAAGCGTTATAAATGGGCCCAATTGCCTCCGACCCTCTGCACACCTGAGGGCCCTGGGTAGCTCGCCGAAGTGATTTACTGCATGGAACATCTCCCTCGCACGGTGGAGTCGACCATTGGCCGGACATTCACCTCTCTCGGACCAGGCTTTCCGAGGGTTAAATTTCAACGGGCGTTGCCGCCTCAACGCCCGTAATTTACTCCGGTGGCCCCATAGGCCCACCGCTTTGCTCTGGCCAAGGCACGCTTGGCGTACTTTTTCAGCGCACCGCCCTCCCTGCGCTCTCTCCCTATCCCTACCTCGCACTACCGCTCCCTCCAGGTCTCTCCCCCTGCAGGGATGCTCGAGTCCCGTCCGGTTCGCCCGTCATTTGCCAGCTCATGTTCCCATGCGTGGGGCAGTGGGGCCCTGCTATACGGTGCCCGTGTCGGTCGGTCGGGGGGATTTATTTGCCCACGCTAAATATTTTTTTCCATTGGGCCGAGCATCCTGGAGAGACCTGCCCCCCTATAAATAGGCAAACCAGGGAGTGGGGGTTAAGGTCCAAAATGCTCTCACTGAAAAGCGTTATAAATGGGCCCAATTGCCTCCGACCCTCTGCACACCTGAGGGCCCTGGGTAGCTCGCCGAAGTGATTTACTGCATGGAACATCTCCCTCGCACGGTGGAGTCGACCATTGGCCGGACATTCACCTCTCTCGGACCAGGCTTTCCGAGGGTTAAATTTCAACGGGCGTTGCCGCCTCAACGCCCGTAATTTACTCCGGTGGCCCCATAGGCCCACCGCTTTGCTCTGGCCAAGGCACGCTTGGCGTACTTTTTCAGCGCACCGCCCTCCCTGCGCTCTCTCCCTATCCCTACCTCGCACTACCGCTCCCTCCAGGTCTCTCCCCCTGCAGGGATGCTCGAGTCCCGTCCGGTTCGCCCGTCATTTGCCAGCTCATGTTCCCATGCGTGGGGCAGTGGGGCCCTGCTATACGGTGCCCGTGTCGGTCGGTCGGGGGGATTTATTTGCCCACGCTAAATATTTTTTTCCATTGGGCCGAGCATCCTGGAGAGACCTGCCCCCCTATAAATAGGCAAACCAGGGAGTGGGGGTTAAGGTCCAAAATGCTCTCACTGAAAAGCGTTATAAATGGGCCCAATTGCCTCCGACCCTCTGCACACCTGAGGGCCCTGGGTAGCTCGCCGAAGTGATTTACTGCATGGAACATCTCCCTCGCACGGTGGAGTCGACCATTGGCCGGACATTCACCTCTCTCGGACCAGGCTTTCCGAGGTTTAAATTTCAACGGGCGTTGCCGCCTCAACGCCCGTAATTTACTCCGGTGGCCCCATAGGCCCACCGCTTTGCTCTGGCCAAGGCACGCTTGGCGTACTTTTTCAGCGCACCGCCCTCCCTGCGCTCTCTCCCTATCCCTACCTCGCACTACCGCTCCCTCCAGGTCTCTCCCCCTGCAGGGATGCTCGAGTCCCGTCCGGTTCGCCCGTCATTTGCCAGCTCATGTTCCCATGCGTGGGACAGTGGGGCCCTGCTATACGGTGCCCGTGTCGGTCGGTCGGGGGGATTTATTTGCCCACGCTAAATATTTTTTTCCATTGGGCCGAGCATCCTGGAGAGACCTGCCCCCCTATAAATAGGCAAACCAGGGAGTGGGGGTTAAGGTCCAAAATGCTCTCACTGAAAAGCGTTATAAATGGGCCCAATTGCCTCCGACCCTCTGCACACCTGAGGGCCCTGGGTAGCTCGCCGAAGTGATTTACTGCATGGAACATCTCCCTCGCACGGTGGAGTCGACCATTGGCCGGACATTCACCTCTCTCGGACCAGGCTTTCCGAGGGTTAAATTTCAACGGGCGTTGCCGCCTCAACGCCCGTAATTTACTCCGGTGGCCCCATAGGCCCACCGCTTTGCTCTGGCCAAGGCACGCTTGGCGTACTTTTTCAGCGCACCGCCCTCCCTGCGCTCTCTCCCTATCCCTACCTCGCACTACCGCTCCCTCCAGGTCTCTCCCCCTGCAGGGATGCTCGAGTCCCGTCCGGTTCGCCCGTCATTTGCCAGCTCATGTTCCCATGCGTGGGACACTGGGGCCCTGCTATACGGTGCCCGTGTCGGTCGGTCGGGGGGATTTATTTGCCCACGCTAAATATTTTTTTTCCATTGGGCCGAGCATCCTGGAGAGACCTGCCCCCCTATAAATAGGCAAACCAGGGAGTGGGGGTTAAGGTCCAAAATGCTCTCACTGAAAAGCGTTATAAATGGGCCCAATTGCCTCCGACCCTCTGCACACCTGAGGGCCCTGGGTAGCTCGCCGAAGTGATTTACTGCATGGAACATCTCCCTCGCACGGTGGAGTCGACCATTGGCCGGACATTCACCTCTCTCGGACCAGGCTTTCCGAGGGTTAAATTTCAACGGGCGTTGCCGCCTCAACGCCCGTAATTTACTCCGGTGGCCCCATAGGCCCACCGCTTTGCTCTGGCCAAGGCACGCTTGGCGTACTTTTTCAGCGCACCGCCCTCCCTGCGCTCTCTCCCTATCCCTACCTCGCACTACCGCTCCCTCCAGGTCTCTCCCCCTGCAGGGATGCTCGAGTCCCGTACGGTTCGCCCGTCATTTGCCAGCTCATGTTCCCATGCGTGGGGCAGTGGGGCCCTGCTATACGGTGCCCGTGTCGGTCGGTCGGGGGGATTTATTTGCCCACGCTAAATATTTTTTTCCATTGGGCCGAGCATCCTGGAGAGACCTGCCCCCCTATAAATAGGCAAACCAGGGAGTGGGGGTTAAGGTCCAAAATGCTCTCACTGAAAAGCGTTATAAATGGGCCCAATTGCCTCCGACCCTCTGCACACCTGAGGGCCCTGGGTAGCTCGCCGAAGTGATTTACTGCATGGAACATCTCCCTCGCACGGTGGAGTCGACCATTGGCCGGACATTCACCTCTCTCGGACCAGGCTTTCCGAGGGTTAAATTTCAACGGGCGTTGCCGCCTCAACGCCCGTAATTTACTCCGGTGGCCCCATAGGCCCACCGCTTTGCTCTGGCCAAGGCACGCTTGGCGTACTTTTTCAGCGCACCGCCCTCCCTGCGCTCTCTCCCTATCCCTACCTCGCACTACCGCTCCCTCCAGGTCTCTCCCCCTGCAGGGATGCTCGAGTCCCGTCCGGTTCGCCCGTCATTTGCCAGGTCATGTTCCCATGCGTGGGGCAGTGGGGCCCTGCTATACGGTGCCCGTGTCGGTCGGTCGGGGGGATTTATTTGCCCACGCTAAATATTTTTTTTCCATTGGGCCGAGCATCCTGGAGAGACCTGCCCCCCTATAAATAGGCAAACCAGGGAGTGGGGGTTAAGGTCCAAAATGCTCTCACTGAAAAGCGTTATAAATGGGCCCAATTGCCTCCGACCCTCTGCACACCTGAGGGCCCTGGGTAGCTCGCCGAAGTGATTTACTGCATGGAACATCTCCCTCGCACGGTGGAGTCGACCATTGGCCGGACATTCACCTCTCTCGGACCAGGCTTTCCGAGGGTTAAATTTCAACGGGCGTTGCCGCCTCAACGCCCGTAATTTACTCCGGTGGCCCCATAGGCCCACCGCTTTGCTCTGGCCAAGGCACGCTTGGCGTACTTTTTCAGCGCACCGCCCTCCCTGCGCTCTCTCCCTATCCCTACCTCGCACTACCGCTCCCTCCAGGTCTCTCCCCCTGCAGGGATGCTCGAGTCCCGTCCGGTTCGCCCGTCATTTGCCAGCTCATGTTCCCATGCGTGGGGCAGTGGGGCCCTGCTATACGGTGCCCGTGTCGGTCGGTCGGGGGGATTTATTTGCCCACGCTAAATATTTTTTTCCATTGGGCCGAGCATCCTGGAGAGACCTGCCCCCCTATAAATAGGCAAACCAGGGAGTGGGGGTTAAGGTCCAAAATGCTCTCACTGAAAAGCGTTATAAATGGGCCCAATTGCCTCCGACCCTCTGCACACCTGAGGGCCCTGGGTAGCTCGCCGAAGTGATTTACTGCATGGAACATCTCCCTCGCACGGTGGAGTCGACCATTGGCCGGACATTCACCTCTCTCGGACCAGGCTTTCCGAGGGTTAAATTTCAACGGGCGTTGCCGCCTCAACGCCCGTAATTTACTCCGGTGGCCCCATAGGCCCACCGCTTTGCTCTGGCCAAGGCACGCTTGGCGTACTTTTTCAGCGCACCGCCCTCCCTGCGCTCTCTCCCTATCCCTACCTCGCACTACCGCTCCCTCCAGGTCTCTCCCCCTGCAGGGATGCTCGAGTCCCGTCCGGTTCGCCCGTCATTTGCCAGCTCATGTTCCCATGCGTGGGGCAGTGGGGCCCTGCTATACGGTGCCCGTGTCGGTCGGTCGGGGGGATTTATTTGCCCACGCTAAATATTTTTTTCCATTGGGCCGAGCATCCTGGAGAGACCTGCCCCCCTATAAATAGGCAAACCAGGGAGTGGGGGTTAAGGTCCAAAATGCTCTCACTGAAAAGCGTTATAAATGGGCCCAATTGCCTCCGACCCTCTGCACACCTGAGGGCCCTGGGTAGCTCGCCGAAGTGATTTACTGCATGGAACATCTCCCTCGCACGGTGGAGTCGACCATTGGCCGGACATTCACCTCTCTCGGACCAGGCTTTCCGAGGGTTAAATTTCAACGGGCGTTGCCGCCTCAACGCCCGTAATTTACTCCGGTGGCCCCATAGGCCCACCGCTTTGCTCTGGCCAAGGCACGCTTGGCGTACTTTTTCAGCGCACCGCCCTCCCTGCGCTCTCTCCCTATCCCTACCTCGCACTACCGCTCCCTCCAGGTCTCTCCCCCTGCAGGGATGCTCGAGTCCCGTCCGGTTCGCCCGTCATTTGCCAGCTCATGTTCCCATGCGTGGGGCAGTGGGGCCCTGCTATACGGTGCCCGTGTCGGTCGGTCGGGGGGATTTATTTGCCCACGCTAAATATTTTTTTTCCATTGGGCCGAGCATCCTGGAGAGACCTGCCCCCCTATAAATAGGCAAACCAGGGAGTGGGGGTTAAGGTCCAAAATGCTCTCACTGAAAAGCGTTATAAATGGGCCCAATTGCCTCCGACCCTCTGCACACCTGAGGGCCCTGGGTAGCTCGCCGAAGTGATTTACTGCATGGAACATCTCCCTCGCACGGTGGAGTCGACCATTGGCCGGACATTCACCTCTCTCGGACCAGGCTTTCCAAGGGTTAAATTTCAACGGGCGTTGCCGCCTCAACGCCCGTAATTTACTCCGGTGGCCCCATAGGCCCACCGCTTTGCTCTGGCCAAGGCACGCTTGGCGTACTTTTTCAGCGCACCGCCCTCCCTGCGCTCTCTCCCTATCCCTACCTCGCACTACCGCTCCCTCCAGGTCTCTCCCCCTGCAGGGATGCTCGAGTCCCGTCCGGTTCGCCCGTCATTTGCCAGCTCATGTTCCCATGCGTGGGGCAGTGGGGCCCTGCTATACGGTGCCCGTGTCGGTCGGTCGGGGGGATTTATTTGCCCACGCTAAATATTTTTTTCCATTGGGCCGAGCATCCTGGAGAGACCTGCCCCCCTATAAATAGGCAAACCAGGGAGTGGGGGTTAAGGTCCAAAATGCTCTCACTGAAAAGCGTTATAAATGGGCCCAATTGCCTCCGACCCTCTGCACACCTGAGGGCCCTGGGTAGCTCGCCGAAGTGATTTACTGCATGGAACATCTCCCTCGCACGGTGGAGTCGACCATTGGCCGGACATTCACCTCTCTCGGACCAGGCTTTCCGAGGGTTAAATTTCAACGGGCGTTGCCGCCTCAACGCCCGTAATTTACTCCGGTGGCCCCATAGGCCCACCGCTTTGCTCTGGCCAAGGCACGCTTGGCGTACTTTTTCAGCGCACCGCCCTCCCTGCGCTCTCTCCCTATCCCTACCTCGCACTACCGCTCCCTCCAGGTCTCTCCCCCTGCAGGGATGCTCGAGTCCCGTCCGGTTCGCCCGTCATTTGCCAGCTCATGTTCCCATGCGTGGGGCAGTGGGGCCCTGCTATACGGTGCCCGTGTCGGTCGGTCGGGGGGATTTATTTGCCCACGCTAAATATTTTTTTCCATTGGGCCGAGCATCCTGGAGAGACCTGCCCCCCTATAAATAGGCAAACCAGGGAGTGGGGGTTAAGGTCCAAAATGCTCTCACTGAAAAGCGTTATAAATGGGCCCAATTGCCTCCGACCCTCTGCACACCTGAGGGCCCTGGGTAGCTCGCCGAAGTGATTTACTGCATGGAACATCTCCCTCGCACGGTGGAGTCGACCATTGGCCGGACATTCACCTCTCTCGGACCAGGCTTTCCGAGGGTTAAATTTCAACGGGCGTTGCCGCCTCAACGCCCGTAATTTACTCCGGTGGCCCCATAGGCCCACCGCTTTGCTCTGGCCAAGGCACGCTTGGCGTACTTTTTCAGCGCACCGCCCTCCCTGCGCTCTCTCCCTATCCCTACCTCGCACTACCGCTCCCTCCAGGTCTCTCCCCCTGCAGGGATGCTCGAGTCCCGTCCGGTTCGCCCGTCATTTGCCAGCTCATGTTCCCATGCGTGGGGCAGTGGGGCCCTGCTATACGGTGCCCGTGTCGGTCGGTCGGGGGGATTTATTTGCCCACGCTAAATATTTTTTTCCATTGGGCCGAGCATCCTGGAGAGACCTGCCCCCCTATAAATAGGCAAACCAGGGAGTGGGGGTTAAGGTCCAAAATGCTCTCACTGAAAAGCGTTATAAATGGGCCCAATTGCCTCCGACCCTCTGCACACCTGAGGGCCCTGGGTAGCTCGCCGAAGTGATTTACTGCATGGAACATCTCCCTCGCACGGTGGAGTCGACCATTGGCCGGACATTCACCTCTCTCGGACCAGGCTTTCCGAGGGTTAAATTTCAACGGGCGTTGCCGCCTCAACGCCCGTAATTTACTCCGGTGGCCCCATAGGCCCACCGCTTTGCTCTGGCCAAGGCACGCTTGGCGTACTTTTTCAGCGCACCGCCCTCCCTGCGCTCTCTCCCTATCCCTACCTCGCACTACCGCTCCCTCCAGGTCTCTCCCCCTGCAGGGATGCTCGAGTCCCGTCCGGTTCGCCCGTCATTTGCCAGCTCATGTTCCCATGCGTGGGGCAGTGGGGCCCTGCTATACGGTGCCCGTGTCGGTCGGTCGGGGGGATTTATTTGCCCACGCTAAATATTTTTTTCCATTGGGCCGAGCATCCTGGAGAGACCTGCCCCCCTATAAATAGGCAAACCAGGGAGTGGGGGTTAAGGTCCAAAATGCTCTCACTGAAAAGCGTTATAAATGGGCCCAATTGCCTCCGACCCTCTGCACACCTGAGGGCCCTGGGTAGCTCGCCGAAGTGATTTACTGCATGGAACATCTCCCTCGCACGGTGGAGTCGACCATTGGCCGGACATTCACCTCTCTCGGACCAGGCTTTCCGAGGGTTAAATTTCAACGGGCGTTGCCGCCTCAACGCCCGTAATTTACTCCGGTGGCCCCATAGGCCCACCGCTTTGCTCTGGCCAAGGCACGCTTGGCGTACTTTTTCAGCGCACCGCCCTCCCTGCGCTCTCTCCCTATCCCTACCTCGCACTACCGCTCCCTCCAGGTCTCTCCCCCTGCAGGGATGCTCGAGTCCCGTCCGGTTCGCCCGTCATTTGCCGGCTCATGTTCCCATGCGTGGGGCAGTGGGGCCCTGCTATACGGTGCCCGTGTCGGTCGGTCGGGGGGATTTATTTGCCCACGCTAAATATTTTTTTCCATTGGGCCGAGCATCCTGGAGAGACCTGCCCCCCTATAAATAGGCAAACCAGGGAGTGGGGGTTAAGGTCCAAAATGCTCTCACTGAAAAGCGTTATAAATGGGCCCAATTGCCTCCGACCCTCTGCACACCTGAGGGCCCTGG